>NW_023270231.1:6335191-6431649 GCF_011800145.1 Mirounga leonina
AAGTCACCACCCAGACCCCTCGTGGATGATCACATACACAGAAGAAATAGGACTCCATGGTAAACACTTAAATCTTTGCTGATTAAAAAAAAAAGGTCTGTAAGACTTTTGAACCCCTAAATCCTAAAGGGGTGTTTCCTGCATGCTGGACACACAGGCAGCAAGGAGTTAATGCTGGGTGGAGAGAAAGGGGCAGGAGCTACTTTGGCTGCACCTGAGATTTCTCTCTTCCCTCCAAGTCTTTGTTTTTCACCTGCTAAGCAAATAAATATCACCAAGGAAACAAGATCTTTTCTCCCCTGTCATTTTGAAGTCAAGTGTAGTCGCTTCAAATGATAGCAGTAGCTCCTTTTGGAAAAGGCAAGGTGGAGGGAGTTGGAGAAGCCCTATGTAGGCACTATGAAAGAAGAGCAAGTTGGGGGCTTGGGGGAGGGGTCTTTTGGGACTTCCTGGTTTCTGGTTCTGGCTGGCTGAGTTCATTGTAGACATCCTATGGACATCTTGGCTGGAGATTTGAGTGGTGAAAAAGGATGATGAAATAAGTTATCATTTGCTTTTCAAAATGTTGATTTCTACAGAAGTTCCTAAAGCAATCCCCTGGCTGCCTGAAGTCATTATTTCCAGGTACTTCTAGCTGAAATAGGAGGAAAGGGAATGGAGTGATAATAAAAAATAATGGTGATGATACTAGGGGAAATAGTGTGTACTGATGCTTACTATATGCATAGCACTTTGCTAACCACTTTATATCCAGCATTTTGTTAAATGCTCCTAACAACCCTGGAGGGCTGACACTATTACTGTCCCCGTTTTGTAGATAATGAAACTGAAGCTAAGAGTTTCCAGAACTTACCCACAAGCCTGAAACTAGTGGATGGATGAGCTGGCATTCAATCCTAGCCAGTGATTTGAGTACAGGGTTCAAACTCTTTATGCTTATGCTCACAAACAGTGTCTGACTTAAGCCTTTAACTAATTAAGTAGTAATTAATGGAGAAAGTTGATGGGGGAAAGACAATTCAAAAATATAAAGTAAAAAAATAAATGATATCCCTTGATAGGAGAAAGCCTATCTGGGTGAGTTAGCCTTAGCCAAGACCCTTGACATTTATTTTCATGTTTCTTCCAGTTTCACATTTGCGGCAAGAGGAAGGCTGATCAGTACAGTTGGAAGCAACAGGAGGTGGTGAGAGAAGTGAATCTGGGAAGGATTATTAAAGTTAAATTATTTTAGTAACTGACTTGAGGTCAAGTAGCCAGGAGCAACTGGAGTGAAGGCAAACCACTGTGCTCTTGGCCTCAACGTATCCACCAAGGCATCTAGATAAAGGACAAGTTTAACGGTAGGAAAAGTCCACTGAGTTTGACTTTTTATATAAAAACATCTAAAATATCACAGCGATCATAGGACTGTAGCCAAATGGTACTTCTGAAATATCTAATTCCGTGTCCTACTGGGATTTATTGTGCCCTCCACGGGACATTTGGTAATGTCCGGAGATATTTTTGATGGTCACACATTGGGGGAGGGGAGGGTCATGCTAATGGCCTGTGGTTAGTAGAGACCAGAAATGTTTCTAATGATCCTACAATGCCCAGGATCACTCCTACGACAAAGAATCATCCAAACCAAAATGTCAATAATGCCAAAGCCGAGAAATTTGTTCTGGTTCAACTCCCTAGAATCTTAATGTTTAAACTCCATGTTTTATTTAAATGTTATATTTCATCAGTAAAGTGTAAAGAAAATCAAGCTCAAGAGAAGTTTACCGTATTATTGTTTGTATCATCAGCCTCAGCTGATTCAGGCAAATTAAATACCATATGTTTGGTCCCTGCCAAACCAGGCGTCACCAGTGCCTTTGCACATCTCAAGCAAGCCATGACCAATGTCTCAGAGGGTACTTCAAAACTCCCAGCATTGCTGTGTTTTTCCACCCCATAGTCCCACAAACTGACTCTACTTCCACATCTGTTATTTCTCCTCAGAGTAGACAAGCATGTTCTTCTTGGCAAGAACCATGGCTTTCCTGCTGGGTTCCCAGAGCCTAAGGCTCCTTGAAGATGCCTCCTAGGCTACTGCTGGGCCCTTGGCTCCCTTGGATCAGTGCGGCTCCTCCTTGATCTGTGTCAATACAGTGGATGTGGGGCTGGTTTGTTCCTAACCACTCTAAAGGCTGGACAGATTTTCACCAAATTTGGATGCTAACATTTGGGTGATCCTGCCTTAGAATTTATGCTTTGAGACAGACATGAATATCTCTTTGAGAGACCCTATGGAGCACCTCAAAGACAGACTAGCTAAGACTGAGATACAATGACAGACCTGTGTAACTATCAGTCGGGTGAGACGTTTCACATGTAATATGTCCCTGTGGATAGTAAAATCGAACAATGGTTTGCTATGAGCCCGAGTCACAAGCTGCGAGGGCACAGCTCTGTAGTGCTGGCTCTCATTTGCAAGCAGCTGTAGTATACTGGAGTGAATGACAAAGCAGGAGGATGGGAAAAGTCATGGGCCCTCCAGGCAGCCTGCCTGACTCCCACACTGAGCTCTGTGACCTTGAGCAAATTATGTAATATTTCTGTGCCTCAGTTTCCTTAGAGGGTTGCTGTAAGGCTTATATGAGTTACCATGGGTCAGGTCTCAGAATAAATAGTGCCTGGCATGCGACAAGTTCTCAGCAAGGACTAGCTGCTATTATTACCATCATCATTATTATTATGCCTTAGCAGCGCATAATGGACACCAGCTGACTCTATTTTATATGCTGGCATTCTATGTAAGGTTTCATTTTTTTAAAAAAGGGTTTTCTGCTAAAAATAAATTCGAAAAACCACTGGACAGCTTCACTTTCACATCAAGAGCTTTTAGGACTAAATGACATCAATATTAAGGCCAGATTCCTCTTATTTTGAAGCATGAATTAAAATTGTCACATGACCGGGAAAAAAGCTCAGTGACGTAATCTTAGGCCAAATGATGCAGCACTGAGGAGGGCCCTTCTTACCTCTTCTTTGCCCTTCACATATAAAGAGGTCTATGCAATCTTTCAGGCGTTCACCTTCATTTTTACTGGCTTTTGCTGGAGTCTGTTAAAGACTTCAGCAGGTGCAAGTGGGTCAGTATCCTGTGTCCTACCTAGACTTGGGTAGCTTGGTTGATGGAGGGTCTTAGAAGTGTCAGAAACACTTACCGAAACCTGTAGTGTAATGATTAAATATAGTAACTGTACTGCCTGGGTTTAAATCCTGGGTTTTGCCACTTGCAAGTTTTGTGACATTGGCAAGTTATTGAACATCCCAACTACAGCCCAGAGAGGGTATGTAACTCACCCAAGGTCACACAGAAAATGGCAAAGCTAGCACTGACTCTTGATCAATGATTACAAAGTGGCTGCCCATGGGCTGGGTCCAATTTGCAGATGGGCTGGTTTAGAGTACACAATGTTTTGAAAAATATTTGATTTAGCTGCCACAATTTAAAGAGATCGCATTCCACCTAAAACTCCGGCATTTCAGCTTCTGTTTCCCCGTCAATGAAATAGGAGTCATTATATCTACCTCACAGACTTGGCATGAGGACTAATTGCAAATAATCCACAACAGCTCTTAGTACAGTATCTCGTAGATAGAATATCCACAACAAGCTGTTGTCATTGGCAGCATTAAAGCCAAGATAAAAAGCTTTTCTGTCTACAATCTGTGGCTGCCTTTCTTACCCACTCGGTTATATTTCCCTTAAATCTCTGCATTTGGAATCCATGCTTTTAGCCACTGTACTGAAACAGCTGCTAAGTCTCACTGAGAAAGCAGCCCTGAAAGGAGGTAAGTACAAGGAGAATTATTATTTAGCGTTAGGCTGGGGCAGGCACTTTCTAGTGGTTTTAAGTTGATCCACTTATATAATCCTCAGAACAACTGCATGAGATCACTCAAGTTTTCAGATGTGTAAGTTTTGTTTCTCAGACTAATGTGTAAGTACCCCTGGCATGGGCCTAGTATCCCACCGCCATCCTCAGTGGGATGATCAAGACAATCTCATCCTACTACGAAATTATGGCCCAGAGATGGAGGGTAAATCACCCAAGGTCACACAGCAGTGGAAGCCTGGGACTTGAATCTGAGGCTCTTTACCAGTGGTGCCACAGTGGCTGCTCATGACTTCCTAGATTGCAGATGGGCTTAGTTTGGCCTGCATCACGTTATTAAAAAAAAAAAAAAAAAGTTGCCAAAGTCTAAAAAAAAAAAAAGGTGATATTTCACATATAAATCAGGGTTCTTAGCTCCTTCTTAGGTCTGGCCTCCTTGAGCCTCAATACCACAAGGCAAGTATGGCTGGAGCTGAGCAGCCTTTGCTTTTATGGGGCAAGCACTCCTGCTTGCTGCTGTCCCAAGGGATGCCTGCTAAGGAACGACTGCCATTTTCCCATTTTGCAGCCTATTATGCTTCTTACCTGGCCTCTGCAGGCATGTGAATTTGTGACCCTGAGTTCCTGACTAGACCCTTTCCAGCTTCCCTCCACACCCCCGTGCCCTCTACAGCGCTGGGCTAAATCAACCAGACAGCAGCTCTCTGAACAGCCTGTAATGGGTTGAAATGTGTCCCCCTGAAAAATATGTTAAAGTCCTAGCCCCCAGGACCTGTGGATGTGATCTTATTTGGAAATAGGGTCTTTGCTGACGTCATCAAGTTATGATGAGGTCATACTGAATTGGGGTGGACCTACTCCCCTCAGAAGAGGAGAAGAGATATATAGGTACAGACTCAGAGGAAAGACGGCCATGTGAGTTAGAGGCAGAGGTTGGAGTTAAGCTATCAGAAGCCAGGAGGCAAGGAAGGATCCTGTCTGTAGAGGTTTCAGAGGGAGTATGGCCCTGCAGACACTTTGAGTTTTAGACCTCTAGGCTTCACAACTATAGGAGAAGAAATTTCTGTTGTCTTAAGCCTCTCAGTTTGTGGTACTTTATTATGGCTGTCCTAGGAAATGAACACACAGCCCTATATAGATCCCTTTTATTTCTTGTTCTTCTAGCTTGCTTTTATCTTTGTCTTCCCTTCTTTTCCATGTCCTGTTTATTCTCATCCCTCTTCTGGTGCATCTCTGTCATCTTTTGACCCGTCCTCCTCAGGTCCACGATGGACTCTGAGCCTGACTGGTATCTCCCAGAATGAAAAGGTTGCTGGAACTAGTTTAGAGTTTGGCAGATAGGGAGGTGACAAAGGGAAGTAACTATCTGCAGGTGTTGATAAGGCTTAGAGCTGGGTGGCATAGTTGCCAGGCTGCCAGAAACAGCTGCAGAAACCTGAAATGTGCAGTGCAGATCATTGCTGTACCAGCTTTGGAAGCTGCGAGAACAACAAGCCTGCCCAGGACTTTGTGTGAATTGGCGCAGACACCTCCTTTCTCTCCCTAGCATCTCGAAATTGACTCTAGTAGCTTCTTAGCATTCAGCGCAGCACACTTTGGTGAAGCTTAGACAGGCCGTTCGTTCCCTACAAAGCAGGGCGCTGACAGCCTTTTCGCTTTTCTCTTCCTCATTGCTTAATCTGTCTGCTGCTTGATACTAATGGATTTTTAAATGAGCCTAGGACATTTGATAGCATTTCCCAATTAAAACCAAGTACCCTTCATCCACCCTTTACATAGCCATAGGGCTACAAAGGAGCACCAGGGAGCATATGCCCACCTAGATCTCTTTCCCTAGCTCTCCTGCCTCCTACCCCCTGTACCTGCAGACATGCACCCTCTCTCAGAGGACCTGGCTCTTGAGATGCAGAAGTGACTTCTAGATGCCAGCTAGAGTGATGTTGGCTGAGATTTCTGAGCAGTCATAGGGTTAGAGTCAGAGACGGGATATTTCTCCATCTTCTCTGATGTCACCTGGTTTCACAACCACTGAATTCAGATGCTTCCTTCAGGATGGGAGAAATCATTATATAGACATCATAACTGATGGAAAGTTTGAGAGAGGGTAGGCTAAGAGTTTGGGGAAGCATGTCATCTTATTTGTTAGTATGATTTATTAAAAATGGAACAATGTAGGGGTACCTGGTTGGCTCAGTTGGTTAAATGTCCAACTCTTGATTTCGGCTCAGGTCATGATCTCAGGGTTGTGAGACTGAGCCCTTTGTCAGGCTCTGCACCGGGTGCGGAGCCTGCTTTAGATTCTCTCTCTCCTTCTGCTCCTTCCCCCCTCCCCATAATAAAAAAAATAATTAAAAAAATGAAATAATGTAGCTACTATTTGAGTGCCTGTTCTGTGTTAGGCCTTATGCTTGGACTCTGACATAGAGTATCTCTAATCCTTTTAAGAATGCTTAAGAAAGGGTGCCTGGGTGGCTCAGTTGGTTGAGCGACTGCCTTCGGCTCAGGTCATGATCCTGGAGTCCCGGGATCGAGTCCCGCATCGGGCTCCTTGCTCAGCAGGGAGTCCGCTTCTCCCTCTGACCCTCCCCCCTCTCATTCTCTCTCTCTCTCTCATTCTCTCTCTCAAATAAATAAATAAAATCTTTAAAAAAAAAAGAATGCTTAAGAAAGATTATAAGTGTTTTTACAGATGAGGAAATAGACATTCACAGAAGTTAAATGACTTATCCAAGACCATTTACGGCAGTAAATGTCAGAGCTGAGTCAACATAGTGTGAATCCAAATCCACGCTTTACCACTCTAGGAATGCCTTCTTACTACTTACTAGAGGAAGCATAAATTGAGTAGTCCTATTTGGGGTCTGTGTTCAAGGCTATCTTAGAGGTTTGACAAATGATACAGGTACAGAGGAGAGTTTATTTATTCACAGTCTTATCCATGTGGGGAAAAAAATGCCTGGGAGTGGTAGGTCCATGACACACAGAATTCTATCTTCTTAGACCTCAGTACCCTCTTATAGGGAGATTCCAGGTTACCCCCAAGGGAAGGCCTGTCAGAGAGGTCTAGACATGCATGCCAGCAGAAAGGAGGAGTCAGGAGATTTGCTCCTCCTCTTTCTATAATTCAGATGCCCTCTCCATGCTATGAAAGCAAGCCCCAACTCCTGTTTCAGTTTCCACACCTACTTTCCGAATCTTATCTTACTGATATTCCTCACCACCACCTGTCAGGGAGGGGTAGGGTTCACCATTGTCACTATTATTCTTCTAACTCAGAAAAGGAAACTCTCTGGGAATTAAGAAACTTGCTCAAGATTAACACTGCAGCTGGCTGTGGTGCTAGGTCCCAAATCCTCTGACCGCATGCACATTACTGGCAGTTAAAATGGCAGCAGTCAACATGGTATGTGTGTGGATGAGTCCAGCCTTTGGAGTAAGCCTATAGACCACTAGAAGAGGAAGATGAGTTCAGCACTGGGCTTGCTGAAAGAGAGAATAGAGCCTAAGTGAGCACATGTGAGGGTCACCGATGGAATTCTCTAGCCAGCCAGCTGGCTAACCACTGCCAGATACAACTCATATAGGCCACATCCTGTTCTCATAGACTCCAGCATGGCCCACCTTTGGCATTCTCACTATGAATTTCTTTAACCAGCGGTAATGAGAGATGCAGAAGAAATGTAGGTTGTAAGGGAAGACAGAGTAAGAAGACACCCTGAGATTGTTCTACTGTGGTTGCTTTTATGCATCTGAAGATGGAGTCTACACAAGATCTCATTCTAGAATCCTTCTTGTTGTGTCTTATGTAAACATGTAATCTTCTGATAGTGGTCACAAGGCCTGTTTTAAACAGCTTTCCCATACACAATTTACACGAAAGGGTGACAAGTGGCATCCTAAAAGCCTAACAAACTTGGCTTCTTTGTAACCAACCAAAATGGCCCATAATTTATTCCTCCATCACTGACCCCACTTAGCAAATGGCCCAGCCATTCACTCCATTGCCCAGCAACTTGGGCTTCATTTTTCACTTCCCTCTTTCATCCCCAATATGTTCTGTTGGTTCTAATTCTAGAATCCAGGCACATCTCTCCACTACCACTAGTCTTGTCTATTCCATCGCCCATACTCTTAGTCAAGTGTGTTCCTCATTCCCTCTCCCATTACCAACCACCCTCCACTCTGCTACTGCCATGAGTCTCATTATGCTACAAATCTGCTTAAGACACCAAATTATCTCCTTGCCTTCCAGGTAAATTCTAAACCTTTAAATATGACTTACTGTAAATTGTAGTTCAGCTTCTGCTAACTTCTCCCGCTGGGTTCATCCTTCCTCTTAAGCCCTCTGAAGCTCCACTCCAGCCATCATGAGCTCCCTGCAGTCTCTCAGGATCCAGGCTTCTCTCTCCTCAAGGCCTCTGCACATTTTTCTCTTTTAATAAACGATGGCCCAGGACCTGTTCACCTGGCTTCCCCTACTACTCCCTCAGACATTTTCTGTGGGAACCCCCCCCACCACTTCCCACTCCAAACACCTGTGTCAGCCCACATGCCACCTACTCCCACTGCCCCCTGTACTTCTGACCTGGAACAAATTGTCCCTTATGCCATAATTGCTTGTTTAGTTCTTTCTCTACCAGACAGGGAACTCTGAGAGATTGCAGACATTCATTCTTAAGCACAGTGCCAGGCATGTGGTGAGCACTCAATAAATATTTACTGCTTTCTTTTCCTTCCTTCTCAGTTTCATTGGCACTGACCACATCAGCCACAGTTAGTTCCTCTCAAACACATCCCCAGCATCCCCAGGCTCTTCGCTCCCCCCCTTATGTCCCTCTCATGTTCTCCCTTCCTTTCCACTCAGAAAAAGTTGTTTCAGGCTCATGCCATGAAAAGTCACTTCAAAATATTTTACAAAAAACAGAGAGAAGCTTAGTGTTGTTTTCTTTTTTTCCTCCAGTCGTCCGTAGTGACAGGATGAACTGAGCATGTAGTGGATCTGAGTTGCCATGGTAACTGATAATGGTCTAGTCCTTTCACTTTCTTTGTAGGGGAAAATATCTCTTTCTTTTTTGTAACTAGCAAGGGATGAGGATTTATCTTACCATCTGCTAGATAACTAATAGCCCAAAGGACTCGTTCTCAATTACCTAGTACTTTCATTCCGTTCTGGAAACTTTGCTGCTTGTCAAATTATTCATCAGAACTGCCACTGCCCCTGGTGCCATCCCCGGGGTTGTCATTCTAGAGACTCACAAAGGCTTGGCAGGAGGAATTCTGAAATGTCTGACCCAACCCAAGGGGTTTGGAGAAAAGAATGTGTGTGTGTGTATTTGTGTGCACACATGCATATGTGTCTGTCTGCAGTGGGGAACAGGTAAAAGGAAAGATATGTTTCACATTTTTGTCCTGGATGAACTAGGTCATTAGATGTACCAACACAGGGACTCTCTGAACATGAAGTCTTTACTATAAAGATCAGAGGATTCTTTGAGGCTCTGGATCAGTGTACACCCTCTAATTGGCTATATGTGTAGGAGTTAGAGACGGCTGCTCATAGACATTCTTGATTCTAAGTAGGGCAGCCACATTTCCATTTTTTTTAGTTAAAAAAAAGATCTTCACAGAAAAAGGCATTTGTGTATACAAGAGAATAAAGATAACCTACTGTCAATTCAAACTCCAGGGGGCAGATCTCTCCCCCACCCCAATTTTTTTTCCATGAAAAAAGAAAAAAAATAAGAAAAAAATTCCTTCTATCTGTAGAGCATTTAGATTTCCCTGGGTCATTTCTCATTTGGGTCATTAATACTATAAGGTGGGACCGGTGGATTACCCTGAAGTCAGTCCAGAAAGGCTAAATGACCTCCCAAAGGTCACAGAGCAACTTCATGACAGATTCAATGAGAATCCAGGTCTGTAAACTTGAAATCCAATGACTATCCCTACCCACCATGTAAGGACTCCCTCTTAAGAGAGAACTGGGACGGGGGCACCTGGGTGGCTCAGTCGGTTAAGCGACTGCCTTCGGCTCAGGTCATGATCCTGGAGTCCCTGGATCGAGTCCCACATCGGGCTCCCTGCTTAGCAGCGAGTCTGCTTCTCCCTCTGACCCTCACCCCTCTCATGTGCTCTCTCTCTCTCTCATTCTGTCTCAACTAAATAAATAAAATCTTTAAAAAAAAATATTAAAAAAAAAAAAAGAGAGAACTGGGACTTCTGACAGTAGCCACCTCCTTTGCATTCTACTTCCACTGGCTGTAACATAAACATTCATGGAAAAAGCTCTGGAGCTAGACATTTATGTGCAAGGAAATTGTTCAGTCTTCTAGAAGATTCTCTGTATGGAGTCCATACCCATGTTGTAAATTGAGTTTGTTACTGTTGCTCTAATCTTGTTTACTCATCAGAGCAACTCAGTGTAGTTAGTAATAATGTGATACTCATCTTAACAATGAAGACTCAGAAAAGTTAAGTTCTTTGCCCAAGGTTAAGTAGTTAATAACTTGTGGAACTGAATTTGAGGAGCAGAGAAAAGGAAAGAAGGGAAGGGGAAAAAGGAAAACTCTCATGGGTAAGTCTTTTATCTACTGAGCTCTGGGCACTGTGCTGGGCACCTTTACAAAAAGTATTGGATTTAATCTCATAACATCCTTGTGAGAGGGTATCTATTCTAAGCACGAGGAAACTGAATTCAAGGAGGTTCAACTGTGTTCTGGAAATCATACATCAAGTAAGTAGCAGAGCAGAAAATATCAACTCAGTTCTACCTGGTCAGGTGAAGCCTATGCTCTCAACCTTTATAAGATAGCACCCGTATGTAGCATTAGTGATATCAATTTTGAAAAGCTACAGGGCACTAAACACTGTGGAAAAACTTGAGGACTAAAGAAGGCTAGGAGATGCTCTTAGCTCCCTATGTATGGAGGTGGGGATTACAAACACAGGCATTCTCAAACAGGGTCCAACAAATGTTCTATCATCTTCAGGGTAATGGACCCAGAGTTGTATTGGTGAAAGGACATGGCTCTCCACCACTTACTAGCTGTGTGATGGTGGGCACATTGTCAGCCATATGTGAAATCTGCAGGTTGAACTTGATTAGTATTGGCAGAAAGATTTCAAATCCCATGCCAGTGCTGATTAATTAATTGGTAGTAGCTGCCTGTTATGCTGTGTTGTGAAGGACTCTGAGACTGCACCTAAGCCCTGATCACTTAGTAATGTCTGCCATGGCCATTGGATGTGGGAATGGGGGCACATGTCATAGAGTTGCCATCCCAAGACTGATGAGTAGTAAACACTGATAGCTTTATCATCTTTATTTGCTTAGTTTTTGGCAAAGCAATTTCTATTTTTGATCTATATTTGCTCCAGTAATAAATTTTCATTCTGAGTGGATATTTATTGTCAAGCTACATGGAAGAATCCCCTTGTATCCATTAGTGAAGGATTTGCTGAACAAACGCATCTTCCTCCTCTCCAGCCCCGTAATTTCATGGGCTTTAATCATTCCAAACTTTGAGTGTATCTTTCCAGGTTGAAGAATCTTAAAAACTTCACCATATTTCCCTTTAAAAAATTATAATGAATAGAAGAATGATAGTATGAAGGAAGAAGGATTTTTGATTTATTGAAAAATTTAGGATTTTTTCACTTTGGAAAGAAGGCAGTTTAAAGACAACCTGATTGAAATGGATAAAAGTACAACCAGGGATCATAGGGATTGTGGGCTTTTCATGAAATACACAAATGCAATGATGAAGCAGCTTCTTTAGAAAACTGAGTGAAGAAAGTTGCTTCAGCATAGAAACTTTCAAGATGTGATCTGAAGAATACTTAGGGTTTCTTGGCAGTACTTCAGGGGAAGCTGTAGGGGACAGGAGAATGTGCGGGGTTTGGTTGGGTGGCCATGGGCTTCATTTCTCAACCTACACCCCTTAGTTCTTCTTATTTTCTGCTTTGTGAATTACATTTCCATGCAAGATTTAATGGGAGTAAACGTAAGTTTGGAAACAATGCACTTAGACAAATAAAAGAAAGTACTGTTTCATATAACAGCCAAGTACATTACTGAATCCATTATACAAAGGAGTGCTTCAGAAGATTGTTAAGACAAAATCATTGATTCAAAAAATTTGGAACATTTTTTGAAGGATTAGCCCAAAGACAACTGCTGGAGGAAACTGTGCTCTAACATTACAGTGAGGAAACATCATGGATAGGATATATACTTTGAGTGGAACTTGGTATGTTAAGTCTAAATTCCCAGCCTTCTAAATTGCTTAGTGTAGATGGCACCCTGCTTGTTCTGAACATCTCTTCTAGAAGCACCCTTGTTGTTTACATAGAAAATAGCATGCTTGCTCCTGAGATGGAAGGAAGATCGAAGAAGTAGCAAGTACTCAGAATTAATTAACTTTGATTTACAAAGCAGCATCACTGACATACATGATAATTAAAATCTCACATTAGTTATTATTCCATTTGCTTTGCTGAGCAACACACACACACACACACACACAGAGGAAAAAACCGTGTCATTCCTACTGTGATCTGAAGAACATTTGGGTTTTTTTTTTTTTTTTAAAGATTTTATTTATTTATTTGACAGAGACATAGAGAGAGTACAGATAGGCAGAGTGGCTGACAGAGGCAGAGGGAGAAGCAGGCTCCCCGCGGAGCAGGGAGCCCGCCGCGGGGCTCGATCCCAGGATCCGGGGATCATGACTTGAGCCGAAGGCAACCGCTTAACTGACTGAGCCACCCAGGTGCCCCATCATTTGGGTTTTCTTGGAATTACTTCAGGGATACTATAGGGAACAGAATTTGTTTTGAAAACCAAAAGAGACCGTCTTAAATGAACGATTCCTACCATTTATCCACACCTCCTATGAGGCACACATCATAACAAATGACTACAATAATAATGCTGATGATGGCTAACATTTATTGAGTCCTCATTTTGCTCCAGGTACTGTTGTAAATGTTTTATATTTACCAATTAATTTAATCCCCACATGCCAACCTTATGACGTAGGTGCTCTTATTATGACCGTTTTACAGGTGAGGAATCTGAGGCACAGATTAATGCAAGTTAAGTAATGCAAGGTAAGGTCATAATTAATGACTATACTATGGCTTCTTCTTGTACAAAGTTCTTTAAAGAAAATATCTTATGAAAAGAAAATATCTTATTAAACTGTTACAACAATTATTCCACCTTACAGAAGAGAAAACTGAGGTAACATTAAGAAACTTGCCCAAGTTCATGCAGCTTGGAAATTATACAGTCTGTGAGTTCAGATCTGAGTCGAAAATTTGTGATAATTTCTACTATAGCAGGCAGCCTGTCATGTATAGTATGTTACGACCACGGTCTGTTTAATATATATAGAGACATAAAGAAAGCTGATGGTAAGATGACAGAAATTGTCCAAGAGCATTATAATCATCTTCCCAAATATCATCAATGTAGATTCCCAAGTCTCAAACACATAGTTAAACCTATTTCCAAGAAGAAGGTTGCTGGGAAATAAATGTCTTGACAGATTGTGGTCTTCACGTGGCTCAGGATTTTATTGTTTCTTGTCAGGGAAGAGACAATGGAAAGTCAAAACAAATAAGCTTTCAAAGACATGTAATCAGGGTACAAATAAAGATGTGAAACTCAAGGATGATGTATTGCAAGACTATGGCAGTGACATATGTGCTGAGACACTGTGTTTTAGCACATTGGGACTTGCATGACCTCTAAGGTACGCCTTTGACTCTAAAATGATTGGTGTAACTCAATCCATATTTAATGATGAAGATAACTCAAGATGAGGCCACTGATGTTACTGATGTGCAATTTCTAAGCAATCTTTGCCTTTTCAGTTCTTTGTGTGCTGGTTGACACTGAATGCACCAGCAGAACCTTCCTAGAGATGGCTGAGGTCAGGAAACTGCAGTAGGCTGGCCCTAGAGAAGTAGGCAGTCATGGGAATGACCACTGTGGTTAACACTACAGGGATAGGTTAACACTACAGAGATGCTCCCCGTTGGACAGCGCCCCACCCCCATACGTGAAAAGGAGACTAAAGGACACAGCCTGTTCTCCTTGCCACAGACACTTTATTTTGCTTTATTTCATCTAATTCTATAGTTTTGAGGTATATTTGATATATAATAAACTATGTATATTTAAAGTATACAATCTGATGAGTTTGACATAAGTATACATTTGTGAAATTATCATTGCAATCAAGATAATGAATATATCTATCACCTCAGAAGTTTCCTTTTGCCTCTTTATAAATCCCTGTCCCTCATACTCCTGCCCTCCAGGATTGGATTTCATTTCTGTCCTATAGACATGCGTTTTTAATAATTTTATATAAAAGGAATCATACAATATTTTGGGGGTGGGGTGGGTGGTGTGTTTGGCTTCTGTTATTCAACACTATTATTTTAATATTCATCTGTCTTGTATGTATCAGTAATTTATTCCTTTTCGTTATTTGTGTAGTGTATACCACACACTATTTATTTGTATTTTCAGTTTTGGGCTAATATAAATGAAATTGCTCTAAAATTTGTCTTTATGAGTGGGATATAGGTTTCTTTTTTTCTCTTGTGTACTTAGGAATTGCTAGGTTGAATAGTGGAGATATAATTAATTCAATATAATTGGGTATAAGTGGGTATATAATTATAAAATTAATTTTTGAGAAACTTCTAGACTGCTTAACAAAGTGATTTTTTACCATTTTGCATTCCCACCAGCAGTATGAAATTCTAGTTGCTCCTCATTCTTAACAATTTGTGGTCTTTTTAATTTTTAACCATTCTAACAGATTGCAGTGGTATTTCCTTGTGAATTTAATTTGCCTTTCCTTAATGACCAAAGATGCTGCATATATTTCGTGTGTTTTTTGCCATCTGCAATTTGTTTTGGGTGAAATGTGTTTTCAAATCTTTTCTCTATTTTTTTTTTTCTTTTTGGTTTGCTGGTCTTATTTTTAAGTTATGAGTTCTCTACATATTTCAGATGTAAGTCCTGTGTTACATATGTCATGTAAATATTTTCTCCCAGTCTACAGCTTGTTTTATTCTTGTAACAGTGTCTTTTCAAGTGCAAACTTTTTAGTTTTATGGAATCTGAATTGATTTTTTTCTTTTATAGTTCATGTTTTTGTGTCATATTTAAGAAATCTTTGCCAAGCCCAAGGTCACTAAGATTTTCTCTTAGGTTTTTTTCCCCAGAAGTTTCATAATTTTAGATCTCACATTTAGATTTATGATCTTTTGAGTTAACAGTTTATGGTGTAAAGGTTTAAGATTCATTTTTTTTCTTTTGCATATCATTATCCAATTATTTTAGCACATGTATTGAAAAAATTATCCTTTTCCCTTTTTATTGCCTTGGTACCTTTGTCTAAATTAATTGAATACATGTATGTGGGTACATTTCTGGCCTCTGTTCTGTTGATCTATATGCATAGGCTCATATTTGACATGAAATTAGTCATGTTTTCCTTGAAGGCCTGGATTATTAGAATCTTTTTATTGGCTTTAAAAGTAGACACAACCAAATCAAATGACAAGAGGGGATTATTCATACCTGGGTAGGGAATATATTGGGTTAATGTTCACTGGAGGATAAACTTTGTAAGAACAGAGATATTGTATTATTCACCCTTATTCCCAATGAATGGATTGAGATTAGACATGGTGTAATTGGAAGATAGTTGAGATAGAAACTAGGTAATCTTAGATCTAGTGCTGGCTTTGTCGTTCATTAGTATTTGATCTTGAGCAGTTTACTGAATTATTTAAGTCTCCATTCTTAAATATGGGGAATATTAAAACAAGTAGGTAACAGAAGACTAGAGAGTCAGTGTGGTAAGGATGGGATGTATATAAGGTGGAGGGGCTAGAATGACATTTTGCTCTCTCCAGAAATCTAAAGGCTAACGTTAAAAAAAATAAAGGCCAACGTAGAAAGTAGTTCAGTTTACTGTGTATGGCAACAGAGCAGGGTTTCTCAACCTCAGCACCTTAAGTCAGATAATTCTTTGCTGTGGGGGGCTATCCTGTGCACTCTACACTCTCTGACACTCTACACTCCCAAATGTGGCAACCAAAAATCTCCAGATATCAAATGTCTATGAGGGCAAAATCACCATGGTTGAAAGCCAAGGCTATAGAGGATACAAATAGTTCATTGTAGTAGGCTATAGGGAAACAACATTTTCAATAGCAGGGGTAACTTCATTGTGTTCAGAATTACCAATGGTTTACCCATGCTGCCTAAGTGCTGGGTGGTGGTCAAAGTGAATTTTCTGTTATTACAACAACAGTGGTTGGCAACACATCACAGTGGGTATTTAAACACTGAGTAGGATAGCTGAAGTAGGTGAAACCTGACCTTTTTAAGACTTAGTTTTCTTGTCTGTCACATGTGTATTACAATGCTAAGAGCACAAGAGGTTCAGTGAAAATTAAATGAGATGATATACATAAAGGCCCCTGAACAGCACCTAACACATAGTATATACTTAATATGTGGTGGACATTGTTATTACTGTAGAGGCAGAAACACTTGCACTCTAGAATCACTTTCCTACAATAGGAAGAATTTGCCCCTCTAGCTGTCAAGGTCGTTGTACCCTGAAAAATTTTAGTTTCTTTCTTGCACTTCTGTCTTCCTGTCTCTGTGTGGTAAGCAGATGTAGGCAGGCCTGGCCACTAGGGGAGAGTCTGCTAGCCTCTCTTTTCTGATTCAGTGTTCCTAGCTGGGCAAGCGGACATGGATCTTGTTGGGGCCTTATCACTCTTTTCCAACTGGCTTGTTTTGGAATACTAGGTCAAGATTTAGATGAGGAGTAGAGGTACCTGGGTGGCTCAGTTGTTTAAGAGTCAGACTCTCGATTTCAGCTCAGGTCATGATCTCAGGACTGTGAGATCAAGCCCCGCGTTGAGCTCTGCACTTGGCATGGAGCCTGATTGGGATTCTCTCTCTCTCTCTCTCCCTCTAAAGATTATAATGTAATGTGCCCCTCCCTCCATTCTCTGTCTCTCCCTTCCTCTCTCTTAAAAAAAAAAAAATCAGATGGGGAGTAGAGAGACAGAGGGACCAGGTGAGATTAATAATTGAGACCTCAGTAAACCCTGTGATTCAATCTAACCTTTCTATCAGAGCTTTGCAACATTCCCAAACTCTTAATAATGTAGTACTTTGCATTCCTTTTACTGTTACTATTGTACATGATTTTCTTGGGAAACCCATAAAGTAGTGGGATGATTAACAAAGCTGGCTTTGGGCATCTTAGGGTCCCAGACTTTATTACTACAAAATAACCATCAATCCAGCAACCCAATCCATAATAATTTACATTATAATCTTTAGAGTTTCTTTCACAAATAAAAAATTTATGATTCAAGAATCTGTAAAAAAAAAAAAAAGTTAGGCTTGCTTTTCTGGGCCCTTTTAAGCTGTAATTATTTTCTCTGAGTTTGCCTTATTATCTGCCTTTTCATAGAATTCTAGGCACAGACACCATTAAATATACTGCACCCTTCATGATAAGGAAAGCTCTGCCTGGTATCTGGTGGATCAATCTATATTATGATTTTTTCCAAAGTCTCTCCTGAAATGAAAATTCATGCTTTGAATAACACCTCACTCTTTAAATTGTATCCTGATGGAGGCAGAGGTAAGCATGATAGCTTATTCGAAGGCTCTAACCCTGATAATAAGAGAATAGCTTTGTAATCCATAAATGATGTCCAGTTATCTTTCACTGAATATACACAAGAAAATAAAACAGCCATTTTTTAAAAAAAGACCTTTGCTTCTCCATCTCTTTTCCTGAACTCAGTAAGGCATGGATGAATATATGAGGTCTTTGTAAATCTAGTCTTTCCAAACACCAGAGCATGTTCTGTAGACACTTACGGCAATAGGCTGTGTAAGAACAGTCGGTATGTCTGTACCCAAAGGAATATCCATCTGTCTGCTCTTTCCTTTGTACTCTTCTATCATCCCAAGTCATCACCTTCATGCAAACATTTCATGCTTCACCTCCCATCCTCACAAAAGGAAAACTGCTTTCCTTTCAGGAGCACCTTCTTCCAGAGAGGAAATCCAAATGTTGTCCCTATTTACTTAATTAGGTTCCTGTTTGAATATAGTAGCTCAGTCCCCATGTTTGCTGTCTCTGCTCCAGGATCTGCTTGTTAATAGGAATACTGGAGTCCTTGGGCATCCTCTAACCACCACTAGCACCTCTAGCCACCACTGCAGAGGTGGTTCTGATGCCCCGCACTGAGGGGGTCAGGCCCACACTTGAGCGTTTCACAAATATCCTCAGAGCAGCATTCTTAGACAACAAAAGGAAGTGCCTGCAGCTTTAGGATAGGACTCCCAATTTCAAAGCATCGAGAGAGAGATCAACTTCCATTCTCATTCTAGGAAAATTGGGCAGTCGGAGCATCTGCTATCCTCAGAATGTAAGTCAACACCTCCACTTACTGGTAATGGGCACTTTACAAACACAACAGCGGTGTTGGTATTTCAGTGAAAGGAGGTGTGACTGGGTTTTAAATTGTGTGCATGTGGCTTGAAACGATCAATAACCAAGCAGACTAGAATTTTTATTTTCCCATGACCTTGCTTCCGACGTATACCCAAAGACAATAATCCTGGATGAAAGGTACTGTGATTGCCATTAACGTCCTAATCAGCAAAATGAAGATTTCCTGCTTTCTAGGGAAGGGTTCCCGTCCTTTGCATTATACAGTGTAATAAAATTTCCAAAGAAATGTTGGGAGCTGATCTAGGATTTCCAAGGTTTTACTTTTCCAATTAAGTGAAAGACAAAACGCAAACCCCAAACTACCTTTATACTCGTATGGTTTTATTCTGTTTACATTAGGAATGATATGATCTTAGAACAAATGATAGTCCTTAAATTAATCTCACTTTATGAAAACCCTATTGTTTAAATTTTTCTCACTTTGTTGAAGACTGACTTGAGGGCAACGATAGTGCTATTTCATCCACACAGACACATTCCTCCAGAACATGGCAAAGGACATCTGGAGTTTGACACCTGCCTCCACTCAGTCTCCAGGGAATTTTCCAAGCTTAGTGGAGAAGTTCCAGGCTCGTGGGATCAATATTTTCACCTTCTCATCTTCCCTGAGGTACACTGGCAATGTGAGGAAGCATGGCTCTGGGCAATGGGAGAAAAACTTGTTCCGAATGAATATTCCTAACGTGTCAAGAACTGTGCTTAGTGCTTACCTATATTTTAATCCATAAAAAATAACACAAGAGTTTTATCCCCTTTTTACAAATGATGGGGCTATGCTTCAGAGAGATTAAGTAACTTGTCTGAACTCACAGTGTCCTTTAATGATAATTCTGGCATTTGAACAAACATCTGTCTGACTCCCAAATCCTCGATTTGGAATTAAATATTTGTGGCCATGAAATGGATTATAGCTATTACTTCAGTAGAAGCAAAAATTGATACTTGGGGGAGGGGAGAATCAATCCTCAGAAAATTTCTGACTGGTTCTGGTCCCTAAAATGTTAGAGCCTTGATTATTTCACATAAACCTTGAAACCATAACAAAGCAATTTAATTCCAGATGTTTGCTATGCTCACATCTGTGGAAATGTCCTAAACTTTATGAATATGGTAATCATATGAAGAAGTTGCTGTTTTTCCACCAGGAACAGATACATGTAAACTTAGTATCCTTGGCAATTTGGGGATATATTCCTTTAAACACTTGTATTTTGCATTTGGTGAACCTGACTTTTACAACACTGACTTCTTGCACTCCTTGCAAGTAAACTTTTCCTTTCCTGTCCTGGATGTTTCTACCACTCAGTATTTCTTTGTCACTTCACAGTTTTCAAGTTTTTCTTGAATCAACACCCCACTATTTTTAGCGCCCCCCCCCCCCCCAGGCATGAGCTTCTTTCCTTCCTTCCAGAAAGAGCACTTTTTGCTATGGGGTCTTGGCTTTTGTTGGCATTGCCATCATCATCTTCTCCTCCTATCATTATCGTTATCTATTCAGCATTTGCTATATATCTGAAATTTTTCTAAATACTCTAATCCTAGTGTCTTCTGGAATGCATGTGGCATAATCATAATTATTCCCACTTAAAAAAAAAGAAGACTAAGGTTTAGACAGATTATGCTATTTACCTAAATTCATGTGGCTGGAAAATGGTAAAACTGGGAACGTAAGACAGCTTTGACCATGATGCATGCTGCTAACTGCTTTATACATCCTGTCCTCTTTATCTGGTAGACTTTCCACAATTCCTCTGACTCCCCATACTTAAGATCTATAGCAAGGCCTTTCTTATTTTCTTGGGCCACAGGAATTCCCTCTCCTCTGAATTCCTCCCAACATTTATTTTTTTAAAAAGATTTTATTTATTTATTTGTCAGAGAGAGAGGGAGAACACACGGAGGGGGAGCAGGAGGTAGAGGGAGAAGCAGGCTCCCCGCTGAGCAAGGAGCGGGATGCAGGACTCAATCCCAGGACCTTGAGATCATGACCTGAGCCAAAGGCAGACACTTGACTGATTGAGCCACCCAGGCATCCTAAATCCTCCAACATTTAATCAGTACCATAACATTAGGCATTTTTCTGTTTTGTATCATTTGTCACTATGTTACTAATGCCCTTTCTCCTCAGTGAAAATGTAAGCAAGTTGGGATTCCACAGGCATGGAAGAGATAATTAGGCAACAATGTAAATCGACTAAGAGCATCCCTATTTTTACAGCCAAAGAACACAGCCTTGGGCAGAATTTCCAGGAAGTTCCCCAGGTGGGTCCAGAGCTTTGAGAATGTCCAGAAGGATGCATTCAGGAAGCTAATGGGTCTCAATGGTCTGGCAGTGCAACCTCAGCTGACTAATCATTCATTCTTTCTTTCCACAAATGCTTATTGAGCATATAAACTGTTGGACCCCGTGAAAGGTACTGGGGATATAGTGGGAAGTAAAATAGATGTTGCAGGCGAAGTTCCATGAAACAGGAGCCTCAGTCTTGAGTTGGCAGTCTGTCACTGGAAAGTAAGAGACTGTCCCCAATGTCATGGGAACACAAGTGCTCCTGAGGCCACTCTGACCACCTCCTGCCACATTTGCCTCCATCATGGTAGCAGATGTGCATCTCCTGCTGCACACTGACAGAGGCTAATTAGATGAGGCTAGGGGGGTACAGGGCACATTTGTTTGAACAGAGGAGGGAAGATGATCATTTAAACCCTTGGCAAGTTTCATTGTCTCTATATATTCAATTGTTTCCTAGGAGCCCCACCTTTCTTCCCTCTCCCCCTTGAAATGTTTTCAAGATCCCTCTGTTGCCAAGCTTCTCTTCTAACTGACTGTATTTGTTATGAAGATTGACAGAAGAGGTGAAATATGTGTTACATGAGGAACAGTGCTGGGTACCTGGAATTGAGATGGGACCCGCATTTCACAGTTGTGGCACATTCTACAAGGCCCACACAATTGCTCTATTAAATTAAATGACTGCAGTCTCCATCTGCACGAGTAATCTCCAGATAGGCTGGGCTCCTTTATAGCCAATAGTCTGCAGGTGTGCAAATAAGCACTCCATCCACACCAGATGTCAGGGCCTAATTAAAATATAGAATGAAAGTACTCTTCCCTAGGTGCTGAGCAGCGTTTTGGGGCTTCTTGGAACAGGAAGTGGCAAAGGCAGAGAATTTAATTCTAGTTGTAGAAGCAAATGGCTGTAAGAAATCCACCTCTTGAAAACCACTTAGCAAGAAGTAGAAAGTCAAAAAGAAACACTGAAACCACCTCATTCACTTTTTCAGGATCATAAGTTGGTTACCAGAATTCTGTTAGTGTATCTACTTTGTAGACCAAGGACAGGGACTTAGTTAAGGATCTCAGCCTGATTTTCAGATCCTGGAGTCACACTGACCTGATGATGAGCATGTTGGACAGTTCATAATTTTGCCCTACTGTGCAGCCATATCAGATGGATACTAAGTGGGGTTCTAAAGGCTTAAGAGAAAAGACACCTGAAGAGCTGTCAGTCACCTAATTAACATACAGTGAAAAGGGCTAAGTGGTAATTGCATTTTACAACCCATAGGAGCCCAAGTATGGATAATAAGGAAGGTTTATAATTACTTAAGGATTTACCAACCTCCCCTCCCCCCCGCCCCAACATCTCTTTCTTAATATATTCTCTCTTCCCTCCTTCCCTCTCTGGATGCACATTTGCCTGTCACTCTTCCTCTGTATTTCTAGCTTTCTCTCTCCACTTTCCCCCACTCACCTCCTCTGCCTCCTTCCCATTGCCCCCATATTTTGCTGTGAGGTGAAAAAACATGAATTTTGGAATTAGAAAGAGCTGAGTGTGAGTTCTGGCTTGGGTATATTTTCATTTTCACTGAATATATATTTTTTTCTACACCCTAGGCTTAACTTAAGTATCAGATGAATTTGACTTCAAGGCACCTTTTCAAAAAACAAAATTAAGTTGTTTAAAATCTGGGTAGTTCTCAGTTCATTTCCTCAAGGACCTCAAGGAGAGCTGCCTTTTGTTTAGAAGGGACTTTTCATGGCCTTACTGCTTTATCTCTCAACACACAGTATTTTCATCTCTAGTGATGCACTTGGTAATTTTGCTCAGTACACTTTTGACAGTTGTGCATTTATTTTAAAAGAAGCTTAGAAAAAAATGAAGTACATCAAAACTGTGATGGCATGGATATGAAAAAAAATTGATTCAATGAATATAGGGTATACATGTGGTATGAATAGTTGGTATGGAGTTAGGGCAAAAATCATGAATGACTGCAGTTTTAGAAAGAATTTATGTAGGGACGTCTGGATGGCTCAGTCAGTTAAGCATCTGCCTTCGGCTCAGCTCATGATCCCAGGATCCTAGGATCAAGTCCCGCATCAGGCTCCTTGCTCAGTGGGGAGTCTGCTTTTCCATCTGCCTGCCGCTCCCCCTCTCTTTCCAATAAATAAATAAAATCTTTCAAAAAAAAGGATTTATGTAAAAAGTCCATTTTACATGCTGACCATATATTTAGGGTGAGGTCCACACTATGTTGCCATCCCCATTCTCTAAAGTTACTGAGACTCCAAGGAGTTCAGAAATTCACCCAGTGAGACACAGCTGGGACTGAATCATGGCTCTGGCCTCAGTTCTGGAGCTACACACCTTCAATGATGCCACAATTCCCCCAAAAGTATGCTCAGTGCCTGCACCCGGTAAGCTTGCAAGAAATCACAGCTGTTCATCAGCATTATCATTTATGTAAAACATCCTTAGACTCTAATGTCAGCCCTGTGAGATAAATGTTCATCTCTTCCTTTTACAGGTAATAAAATAGGTATTAAAAGGTTAAGTGACTTATAGCCAGTGTTGAGGAGTATTTAGGATTATTTCTAGAGGGTCTAATAATACATTACCATTAGTATCTTTAACCCTCATTCCTGCTAAGTGCAAGCCAAGGGTCTTGGGTGTCCCATATATGGGATATAATTATAAAACAATGAAAATAATCTTTAAAGCATTATTTCACGAGCTGCATGTAAAAAAGAAGTCACTCATTATTTTACTGTCCCATCTTGCAGAGTTGATGAGAAAATGTATCTACAGTGGGAAGAGCTCTAAGATGGTCCCCAAAGTTCCTGGTCCCTGACCTATACATGCCTTCTCCCATTAATTCAACTAAATACCATTCTAGGGACTTCTTGGAACTGGTCTGGCAGATGTAATTCAGGTTCCAGAGCCACGGACTTTTAGATTATCCTGGGTGAGTCTGATTAATCAGGTGATCCCCTCAAAGGGACTGGCGAGGGAGATCTAAAGTGTGGGAGGGCTTTGATGGGAGAGAGATTTTCCATTGCTGGCTTTGAAGATGGATGGATAGATGAGGCCATGTGGCCAAGAATGTAGATGACCTTTAGGAGCTGAAAATAGTCCCAGCTCTGACAACTAGCAAAGAAATGGCGTCTGCAGTGCTATGACTGCAAAAAATTGAATTGGTCAAAAACCTGAATAAGCTTGGAAGCTTGGAATAAGCTCTATTCCAGTAAAGAATAGAGCCCAATGAATACCTTGATTTCAGCCTCGTAAGACCCTGGCGAGAGAACCCAGTCATGCCTTGCCTGGACTTCAGACCTACAGAAATGGTAACATGATAAATGAAAGTCACTTTAAGCTAAGTTTCTGGTCATCTGTTACATAGCGATAAAAAACTAATGCAGTGTCTAAAGTCCTAAATGGGCCATATTATACAAATTATTATATATATAAATGCACTAAAATGAATCATTCACTGTATTTTTCACTGTTAGATTTGAGTAAATTTTACTACTTAATAAAAGACAAATCCACAGTCTAATAGCAATTATAATATCTAACATTCATTGAACAGTTATGATGTATTCATTGTGCTAAGTGCTTTTCATGCATTAAATCATTCAATCTTTATAATCTTAGGAAGTAGGCACTTTTTGAATCCTTATTTTACAATTGAGGAAACTGAAGCATAAAGAAATATTGAGGGCAACAAATATTCTGTTATTTAAAGGTAATTAACATTTATGACATTTATTAAAAACAAAATTTGCTTCCTTTAGTAAAGACAGGAATGTTCCATTTTTCTTTTTTTTTGTGCCTTTATGCTCATCTCAGGTCTGTGATCCCCACCCCCTATGCTTACATTTCCTCCTCCTTACAATGATGATAAATAAAAAGCATTGATAAATGAGACTAAAGGATAAACAAGAGTATTATTCTTGCAGGACTGCTAAAGTAAGTTGTTATCTCAATACTCAGCGCATTTCTTGGCAACTGGTCAGCTCTCAGGAAAAGGAGGACTTCGTAATACTAACCACTGGTTACGAATGTAACACATACTACCCCTTATTGGTTTGTGTGCCTGGTTTGCTCTTTCGATTAGGTCATTCCCATCTGGGGCACGATGCCTGTCATCACCCAGGAGGACACTTGGAAGTGCTGTGGGAGGGAGCTGTGATGCCTGTGCTCTGGCCTTGTGTCCTAAAAAGCCAGCCTTCTCCGGAGCAGATCAGCAATGCTTCAACACACTGATCTCACATCTCCCTGGGTTTAGGGTTCTGAGATTTATACCATAAGTCCTTAGGGAGAAATCTGATGATGCCTCTCAACAGTTGCTAACACATCATAAACCAGGACACACGGACCACACGTGAGGCAACCAGCTAGGATTTGTTCTTTCCTTAATTTAGTTTGATTTGGTAAGGTCATTAGACTGAAAATCAGAAAAACTGAGGGTGTATTTGTTGTTATTATTATGATTTGCTAATTAGTTCTATGGTTCTGGGAACTTCAAGTATCTTGGATTCCCAGGACTTAGGTCGCAGGCCCCCCAAGAATCATTTTAAGGACTAACACTAATCTGACTACTGAAGAATCACCTGTGCAGCTTTGAAAACAACAGAAGCCTGGTCTCTATCCTCAGAAATTTTGAAAAATAGTTACAGATGTTGTTAAAAAGTGCTGTACTTCTGTCCTGGACAGAATCTGTAACTGCATATCAAAGGAGTGGGGAGGTCTCTGAGTTTGAGAGCATAAAAGCGAGCCACTTGGGATGGGAATGTCTGGGGCCCAGCCATATGCATTTTTAGATAGCACCTCACATGAGGTTGTGCTCAGTGAGATTTGGGAACCTCCGGCTGAGGTGATTTCTGGAGGCATTTCCCGCTCTACTAGAAACCTGCTACTGAGAAAGCCCATTTATTCAGCTAAATACTTGATGAGCCATTTGTTAGGTACATAGTAGCTCCATCTTATAGTTGAAGAATTGCAGACAGGGGCGCCTGGGTGGCTCAGTCGTTAAGCGTCTGCCTTCGGCTCGGGTCATGATTCCAGGTCCTGGGATTGAGCCCCGCATCGGGCTCCCTGTTCGGCGGGAAGCCTGCTTCTCCCTCTCCCTCTCCCACTCCCCCTGCTTGTGTTCCCTCTCCCGCTGTGTCTCTGTCAAATAAAAAAAAAAAAAAAAAAAGAATTGCAGACAGTTAATATTTTTCCAGTGTTACACAGCTAGCAAGTGGCAGATCTTGGCCTTGAAACCCATTCTGCCTGGCTCCTGACCACCCGGCTACAGTTTATTCTGCGGCAGTGTTGTGGCAAGTTCTGGATGCCGGAAACATCCACCCTGTTCCAGCAGGCACCCTTGAGCGGAGGTAACTTTTTCTCTTCTGTTTATTCTTAATAGATTCTTGATGTAGTGCTTTCCTCTACAAGGAGGAAGGTGCAAGACTTTCTCTAGGGCTTTAATTCAGGAGGGTGTTTTCTTCCCCTGGGGTTCCTTAGGAGCTAGACATACACAGTATGTGTCTTCCCTTTGGCTCCATGGGAAGAGTAGCCAGAGGTCTCAGCAACTTAATGATGGCGAATGAGGACTGAGGGTTTCCCACGTTGGCTGTGTGGAGTGCCCGCGTACATTCTCATGTTTCCCTGGAGATACCACTGAAGTCTAAGAGCACAGATTGGAGTTTTGGTTTTGTTTCTTCCATCATGTCGCTGCATGGTTTTAGGCAGATCTCATAACCTGCCTGGATACTCAGTTTGTAGACACATAAAGTGAGTTAAAATACCCAGTGTCAACCCTGCCTTGTGCTTCGAGGCTCAAATGTGACACCTGATCAGTAAGCCCTTGGGAAGGGATGACATCCTGTCTAGCTCTATCAACTGTGCTCAGCCTCTTTGCACAGTCCTGAGTGGTCATTTTTGTTTTCCTATGATGATCTGCCCACACAGGGAGACAGCCGGGGAGTTGATCCAGAAGGGACTTACTGCTTTAGTTTTCTTCATTTCAGTTTGGGAACACAATTACAAATCTAGTCTCTGTTTTGGCTGGGTGTTCTCTTTTGTAAGTAACACAGACCTGAACTCAGGCTCCAGCTGTGTTTCGCTTTGTCTGTTTGTGAAGGGCAAGACCTCTTTGTTTCCTGCAGGAAGCCTCTCTTCTCTGTCTTGTTTTTACTCCTCAACGACCATCTCACAATGCCTTAGGGTTGTGCAGATCCTCCCTTGCTGGCTGGTTACTGTGAGCCATGAATAAAGCCAACAAATGGGGGAAAATCATACTGACATCATTTTACTTATTACCAGCATCACTGGTTCCCTGGACCCACCAGGCTCCTGTGTAGATTCAGATGAATCTTCTGAATCAGGGAGCCAGAACTAAATTTGTTCAACTCCTATGAACACAGCCCTGTCTGTGATATGCTGCCATGCTGCCGAAGTCAGCAGGCCATGGCTGTGTTTATCAGCTAGACTCCCAGCTCTGGCCCTGCCCATGTCTTCTGGGGCCACGGCTGTCTGCACCCAGTCGAGTCAAGGGGCCCAATATCTGTCACTGGCTGACCCAATGGGAGCTTGCCCCTTGATACAGGGATCCTTAAAAATGTAAGTAATTGGAGCTTAGGAGAGCAGAGGTAGTCAGTTTAAGTCCTACTGCCTGATTTTTAATTAGAGAGTGCTTGATTTCTTTGTTTTCAGGGCTAAATGTCTCTCCTAGTATTTCTTACCCTTGGAGGGTAACTGCAGGAGCTCGGGGCACAAAAAGTAGGACCAACCTTCTGTGTGATTAGCTCTGGGCTGCAGCAGTGACACAGCTTTTTGTTCAGGCTCCTATCTCAGTCACAGGTCACCTTGCCTCCTTAGAAATAATATAATGAACCGTGCTAGCATGTGGCCTAAGTTCAAATACCAGCTCTAGCATTTTCTAGCTACATGACCTTAACAAGTCATTCCACCTTCTGCAAGCCTCAGGTCTCTGATCTATAAAGTGATAATCATAGTAGCTGCCTCACAAGGCTGCAGGGGAGATTAAATGAGCACCCAATAGCACCCAATAAATTCTAGCTGTTGCAGTTACTGTCAAGAGTATCCGGGGGGCATTTTAACCAGGTGCCCCAGAGCAGCTTCAGAAAGGCAGTGGGTGGGAGGTATGTCAAGGAGCTCCATGGCATCTCATTAGACTGTCAGCTCCATGAGGGCCATGACTGTGCCTTGCTCACTTGTTTCTCTATTTCCAGTGCACTGGAACCTAGAAGGCACCCAAAAATTATTTGAAACATTAATGAGACAGATGGACCTAAGTTTAATTACCAGTTCTGCTACTTTTGGTGTTGGGCAAGTTGTTTACCTCTCTGCTTCTGAGTTTGCAAGTTTATGAAATGGGGAGAAACAATCTTATAGGGACAGCTACAAGAATAGGCAATTATTACTTTGTGTTTACTATGTGCCAGGCACTGGGCTGAGTGCTTTCCATGGGCTGCCTCATTAGATCTTCTTAAGAGCCCTTTTTTTTTAAAAAAGTTTTTACTTATTTATTTGACAGAGAGAGAGACAGCAAGAGAGGGAACATAAGCAGGGGGAGTGGGAGAGGGAGAAGCAGGTTCCCCGCTGATCAGAGAGCCCGATACGGGGCTCGATCCCAGGACCCTGGGATCATGACCTGAGCCAAAGGCAGCTGCTTAACTGACTGAGCCACCCAGGTGCCCCATAACAGCACTTTTGAGGTCAGTGTGGATACTGTTTTTTCTTGTTGTTTGTAGATCTTGTAACTGATGTTCAGAGAGGTCAAGACTATGTCAGGGTGACAAAGCTACTGAGAGATAGAAATGGGGTTCTAAACCAGTTAGACTGACTCCCGGGCCCATTACCATTTCCCATATCACATACAGACTGCACGATCAAATAGGAACTCAAATGGAGCTTCTGCTTTGCTGTTGTTGTTATTAAAGACTTCCCCCTATGACATTTGTGGGAGGGAATAATACAATCAGCCTAGTCATCCATATGCTTATAACAATTTGTCCACATGTCAAAAATCTTGCCCAGTTAGAACCCAGAGGCTGAGATTTCAGTGTGTGTGTGTGTGTGTGTGTGTGTGTGTGTATGTCTGTCATCCTGGCCAGAATAAGGATTTGAAAATCAGAGCAAAAACAGGTGTTCATAAGGTATTTCAGTTGGGCAACTGTGAATAATAATGCAGTTGGCCAGGAAGGCAAGAGGAATGGCCAGATTTCCACATCTGGTGAGTTCTGAGTGATCTGATAAGATGGGGATCAAAGAAAGTAAAGGCAGATGCCTGAGTCTGATACCTCCTTCCCCCATATGTGATGGTAAATCACAAAGTTGGGGAAAACTTGAGATGGATGGGATCTTAGAGATCATCTAGTCTTGCTGTGGAAAGAGGACCTGAGAGGCAGGAGAATTCAGAGCTATAAAAGGGATAATGACAAAGGGTTGCTGATGAAGGATCTTCTTGAACACCCATTAGAGTAGGCACCCATGGTTTGTGCCTAGCCAGCATCCAATCCCCTATTTTCTGGTGACATCTTGATTTGGGGAACTTCCCACAGAGTTCAAGTTCACTGACCTGAAAGCTGGAGCTCCCCCACTACACCATGCTGCCACTGTTCAAGACCACCCATGCTACCCTGGTAAACCCCTGTTAGCTAGTCCATGGCAGAGTTCTTATACTTGTTTCCCAGGACTGCAGTGGGAAATTCACAGATGGAAGATGGAGCCTTAGTTTCCCTAGTCTTCCAGGGAAGTCACATTGTAGCATTGTGGGGCCTATTCAGCTAAGGTACCAAGTATTGGAACAAGGGGAGCCCTGTCAGAGAATTATCTAGAAGATACAGAGGTGGTTATATGTCCATATTAGTCAGCTACTCCACAACCTGGACCAAACAATGACTACACAGTTCTTAAATGGCCAGAAAAAGAGAGAAAGCCAAATGTTTACCCAAATAATTCTATGGCAGCATTGTTTATAAGAGCAAAAGACTGGAATCAACCTAAGTATCCGTATACAGAGAATTGGTTACATAAATTTTGGTGCATTCATGCTACAGAATATTATGTGGCCATTAAGAAGAATAAGAAAGTGTTTTGTGTACTGATGTAACAACATCTCTAAGAAAAAATAAGTGAAAAAACGCTAAGGCATAGAACAATGTGTAAACTTGGGATACAAAAAAGGCGGGCATCCACATGTATATTTGAATGGATACAGACCCTCACTGGAAGGATGTACATATACAAAGTGGTTATTTTAGGGGAGGAAAGCAGAGAGGGTGAAGACAGGCTGTGGGGAAAGCTTAATTATCACTAAGTACCCATAATGCATTAAGCATGTTTTTATTATGTGAATGAATTACCTATTTAAAATAAACACATATATAATTTTTAGACAATAAATAGTTCCTAATAAAGTAGAGAGCCTCAGTTGGAAACTACATCTGTACTTTTTTCCACCCCTCAAGCCTGATCAGGAGGAAGATTTAAGGGTTTTCTTCTTTTTTTTTTTTTTTTGTCCCACAGTGAAGTCCCACAGCTTAGAGCTGGGGGAGGCTACTCTAATTTTGCAATCCTTCCTTGTGTGACTTGATGAAACCAAGTAAGAGGAAGGAATTGTTAAACTCCTATTTATTCAACATTTCTCCTAACATTTATCATGGGGTGAGGCAGTGACTGACATTCAGTTTCTCCCTTTTTTAAGTGGTTGGACAGCAGAAACTTCCAACTGTATCTCCAACCAGCCCACTTGACTATCCACTAGGAAGTCGTGGATCATAGGATGCCATAGCCATTAGTTTGGTAATCTCTAATGAAGGAGTGACCCCAGGGGAGGGTAAAATAATCCACTGTGGTGTGGATAAAAGAACTTCTATTCACAATCACTATTACAAGTAAGCTTAACTCATATTTAATTACAGATTAAGATATACTTCATAAATACATATGCATATAGTAAGGGTATATTCTGAGTTTTTGCTGATAGGGGCTCATGGTCAAAACATTTTGAGGACCACTCTGTAGAGTAATTCTCGATATGGCAAAAGGCATTTCAACAATCACATCAGCTTTAAAGTCAAGTGGACCCGAATCAAAACTCCAGCTCTGTCCCCTAGTAGCTATATCATCTTGAATAAATGACTGCCTCTCTATTCCTACTTCCTCACTTGTAAAAATGGGATTATAACAGCACATATCTTAAGTGGCCAGGTGGAGATTAAATGAGATAAGACATGTATGGCAGGCTGCTTGTAAAAAGGCTCCCAGTGATTCCCACTTCCTAGTATTCACACCCTCCCCTTGAGTGGACATAGTAACTTACATCTAATGAGTACAACAGGCGAAGGTGATGGGATAGCATTTCTATAAGTAGGCTACAAAATACTGTGGCTTCCCTCTTGCTAACATTCTCTCTCACTCATCTTGCATGCTTGCCCTATGGTGAGAGCAATCTGGCAAGGAAGTGAGGGCTGTCTCTCGACAATGGCCAGTGAGAAGCTGAGACCCTGAGTGCGGCAACCCTCAAGGAACTCAATGCTACCAATAACCACATGAGTGATCTTGAAAGTGAATCTTTCCCCCGCTGAGGCTTTGAATGAGATTGCACCCTCAGCTGATACCTTGATTGTTCCCTTATGGGAAACCCTGAGACAGAGAACCCAGGAGAGCTGCTCAAAGAATCCTGGTGCTCAGAAACTATGCAATGATAAATATCATTCCTTTAAGTCACTAAATTTTGGGGTGACTTGTTATTCAGCAATAGATAACTAAGCATACAAGTAGCTTGACATGCATGGCAGATAAAGATTTAGTCAATGTTCGTATGAAACATTATATGGCTGATGTATGGCTCCATCTTTATTTCATACATAAGGATTGATTAATCACAATCCCCACCTCCCCCCTTTGGTGAACTCAGATGCAGCCTCAGAATCCTTTTTAACACAGAGCTCCAGGAAGATCTCAATTGCTCATATGAAACTTACTTGCCAACTTTAATCTAGAGTTCAGTATTTCTTATATTTTCACTCTTCCTCATGTGTAATATTCCTTTAAATGGGAGACCAAGACTTTCTTTCATCATGAGAGAGATGACTACAAATTATTAGAAAAAATCTGTGAAAACATATAAAATAATAAGTGGCTGGCATTGTGTGCTGTCCCTAGAGTAGATTTTGCTTGCGGTGAGAGAGAGAGTGTATTGGAATTCTTAAGAGAGCAGAGGAAATAAGCTCAGAAGGAGAGGCTGGGAGCACCAAAAATCACTTTATCTTCCTCCTCATTTTTAACCATGATTTGATCTTATTGTAGGACTACCATTTTGAACAAATGAAAGAATGGGTGGGGGGAATTGCTTTGAAAATAACGAAATGCTTTTAGGACTAAGTAAGTATTTAAAAAAAAAGATGATTTTATTTATTTATTTGAGAGAGAGAATGAGCAGTGGGGAGAGGGAGAAAGACAGAGAAGCAGACTACCTACTGAGCAGGGAGCCCAATTCAGGGCTTGATCCCAGGTCCCAGAGATCATGACAAAGGCAGATGCTTAAATGACTGAGCCACCCAGGCACCCTTAAGTAGTTATTTTTAAATAGAGAAAATGGTCTTTAAATTGGTATGAGATATATTTTTTTGATATATATATCCAAAATATCTCCCTGCTATATATATATATTTTTTTCTTTTCTTTTCTTTTTCTTTTTCTTTTTTTTTTAACCTAACCTGATAATGGTGTAAGATATTGAATAATGCACTTTTGGTAATTCTGTACTTTATATGTGTTCATTTTCTTTAAAGCAGGGAGATATTTTGGAAATAGGAAGAGATCAGGGAGAATGGCCCCAAGAGATTGTCCTTTAGATCTAAAAGATGCATAACCAAATACCCAAGGGTCTTGATAAATGTATATTATGACTTACTATGTTTGAGGTGGGGTTTGGGATTCTTCATTTTAAGAAGCTACTGGAGGATGCTAATGCTGTTTTTCTGCAGACTTCATTTTGAAAAGCCAATAGCAATCTCTCTTCTTCCTCAGGGTTAGTTGAAGGATTTCTAAGGTCAGTACTACTCTCAGCCCAGGAGCCAATGGAGGCATCATTTGGTGATTGGTGTAGGGTGTCTCTGTTTAGCTTGCTCTTTGGCTGGGCACAGAACAGCAGACCAACATTTAAGTGACTTAGGAAGCATGAAAACTACCTCACTGCTCTGGGAAGGATGACGAGAATTCAAGAAGCTTAGATAAAACCCTGAATGATATGATGGGAAACATTTTTGGAAAGAGAAAAGGCAAGTAAGTATCATTTATGGAAAGAAAAAAAAATCTCATCTTTCCAGTGTGTTTTGGAGAGTCAAACTGGCACAATATTTTAGAACCCCACCATTTTGCAATGGCTAGAATTTAGTATAAAGTCACATCTCTAAGTCCATTTCTTTACTTTCATAATTTCAAAGAACCTCACCTTGTTTAGAAAGGGAAGTATAAGGGAGAAATAAATCAAATGCTGGCCATAAAAATAGGTTGACCCTAAGGTCAGTGGTTGAGTGAATTACATTAAAGATAAATCTTGACTGACAGGCTCATTTATAACAACCTGCTTTTATACACTACTTCCTGAGACAGAATCATCTTTTGCCCTAAGATAGTAGATATATCTGGAGTTGTAAGGCATTCTATTTCCACTGTTATGGGATAGAGAGTATCATAAACAAAAGTCATACTGGGCATTGGGTAGAAGATTGGGAAGAGGATATAGTCCTACACTTCACTTTTTTTTTTTAAAGATTTTATTTATTTATTTGACAGAGAGAGAGTTAGCGAGAGCAGGAACAGAAGCAGGGGGAGTGGGAGAGGGAGAAGCAGGCTTCCCGCCGAGCAGGGAGCCTGATGTGGGGCTCGATCCCAGGACCCTGGGATCATGACCTGAGCCGGAGGCAGACGCTTAACAGCTGAGCCACCTAGGCGCCCCTACACTTCACTCTTTAGGAACTTCCTTCCAAATCCCTTCTATCATGAAATATTTTCTATGTAATCAATGCACTCTTTCACCTCCCCAAAACACATCTACAGTAATAAATATGTCAAGCATTCAGCACATAGTAGTGGACAACATCAGAAAACCAGACCTGATTTGGGGACTTTATAGTCTAGACAAAGGATTGACAGACATTACTCAAGTAAACACAAAAATAAGTATGATTGCTTGTAATAACAATAGTTCCCTTATTGTTCCATGAGAGCAAAGGATAAAAATGTGGTATTAAAAAAGTTAACAGTTCATACACTTTGTCCCCATTTTCTTCCTCCTGTCATTTCACCTCTCCCTTCTGTAGGAGCTCAAGGCTTCACTGGCATACCCAGAAGCCCCAAAGGGCCCATGATCTGATATGAGCCCATGTCCAGGGTCAAGATTCTAACCCTTTATGACTCTCCATTTAACACAGCTAGTTGACTTTTCACTAACCCAGCGATCACCCTTCTAGGAACTTGACTAAAAAGATAACCCGTGTATGTGGAGAAAGATCCCAGTGTACATGAAGGTTTGGTGTAATTTAAAACAGTAACAATATAAACTTGCAAAGATGTATATGCTGGAGTAGAGGATTGAGTAAATAAATTACCATTCATTCCTGAGATGTAATATTAATCAGTGGTAAAAAAAAAATGATGTGTACATATGTACACATTCACTGCAATGGAAAGATGTTTGTAATGTATTGATGAGTTTAAAAAGCAGGTTATAGAACAGCTTGTATTAAAAGGAATTCACTTACATAACACTGTACATATGTGTGTTGTATTTATAATCTTTATCCTTATTTTATATATAGATACATATACATACATTTATATAGGCATACCTCATTTTACTACATTTCATTTTATTGTGTTTTGCTAAAATTGTGTTTTTTGCGAATTAAAATTTTGTGACTACCCTGGGTTTATGAGCAAGTCTGTTGGCACCATTTTTCCAACAACATTGGCTCACTTCATATGTATGTGTCAAATTTGGTAACTCTAGAAATACTTCACACTTTTTCATTATTATTGTATTTGTTATGGTGATATGTGATCAGTAATCCTTGTTGTTACTATTGTAATTATTTCAGGTTGCCCCAAACCACACCCCTATAAGATGCCAGTCAATAAATGTCGTGTGTGTTCTGACCGATCCACTGACTGGCTGTTCCTCCATCTCTCCCCCTTGCCTCAGGCCTTCCTGTTCCCTGAGACACAACAATATTGAAATTAGTCCCATTAATAACCTGCCCCACAGTGGCCTTTAAATGTTCAAGTGAAGGGAGGAGTCACATTTCTCTCATTTTAAATCTAAAGCTAAAACTGATTGAGCTCAGTGAGAAAGGCAAGTCAAAAGCTGAGATAGGTAAAAAGCTAGGCCTCCTGTACTAGTTAGCTAAGTTGTAAATGCAAAGAAAAAGTTCTTGAAAGAAATTAAAAGTGCCACTCCAGTGAATATGTAAATGATAAGAATGTGAAATAGCCTTATTGATGATACGGAGAAAGTGTTAGTGGTCTGGATAGAAGATCAAACCAGCCACAACATTCCCTTCAGTCAAACCCTAATCCAGAGCATGGCCCTAACTCTCTTCAATTCTGTGAAGGCTAAGGGAGGTGAAGAAACTGCAGAAGAAGTCTGAAGATAGTAGAAGTTGTTCATGAGGTTTAAGGAAAGAAGTTCTCTCCATAACATAAAAGTCAAGGTGAAGCAGCAAGTGCTGATGTAGAAGCTGCAGCAAGTTACCTAGATGATCTAGCTAGTATAATTAATGCAGATGGCTGCACTAAAAAAACAGATTTTCAAGGTACACAAAACAGGCTCCTGTTGGAAGAAAATGCCATTTAGAACTTTCATAGCCAGAGAGAAGTCAATGCCTGCCTTTAAAGCCTCAAAGGATAGTCTGACTTCTGTTTAGAGACTAATGCAGCTGGTAACTTTAAGTTGAAGCCAATTCTCATTTACCATCTTAGACTTCTTAATCCTAGACTTCTAGACTTCATAAGAATTATGCTAGGTCTATTTTGCCTGTGCTCTATAAATGGAACAACAAGGCCTGGATGACAGCACTTCTGTTTACAACATGGTTTACTGAGTATTTTAAAGCCACTGTTGAGACCTACTACTCAGAAAAAAATATTCTTTTCAAAATATTACTGCTCATTGACAGTGCACCCAAGAGTTCCGATGGAGATGTATGAGATTAATGTTGTTTGCATGCCTGCTAACACAATATCCATTCTACAGTCCAAGTAATTCTTACTTTCAAGTCTTATTATTTTAGAAATGCATTTCATTAGTCTGTAGCTGCCCTAAATAGTGATTCTGCTGATAATCTAGGCAAAGTAAATTGAAAACCTCTGGCATGGATTCATCATTCTAGATGTCATTAAGAACATTCATGATACATTAGAAGAGGTCAAAATACCAACATGAACAGGAGTTTGGAAGAAGTTGATTCCAACCCTCATGGATGACTCTGGGAGGGGGGTGGCTCAAGACTTCGGTGGAGGAAGTAACTGCAGATGGGATGGAAATAACGAGAGAACTAGAATGAGAAATGGAGCCTGAAGATGGGACTGAATTGCTGCCATCTCATGATAAAACAAACGTATGAGTAGTTGCTTTTTATGGATGAGCAAAGAAAGTGTTTTCTTAAGATGGAATCTATTCCTGCTGAAGATGCTATGAAGATTGTTGAAATGACAACAAATGATTTAGAATATTTACATAAACTTCATTGATAAAGCAGTGGCAGGGTTTGAGAGGATTAATTCCAAATTTGAAAGAAGTTCTACTGTGGGTAAAATGCTATCAAACAGAAACACATGCTACAGGGAAACTGAAAAGAAGTGTTAAAGAGGTAAACTTTATTGTTGCCTGATTTTAAGAAATTGCCACAGCCCCTCCAACCATCAGCAACCACCACCCTGATCAATCAGCAGCCATCAGCATCAAGGCAAGACCTTATACCAGCAAAAAGAGTATGACTCTTTGAAAGCTCAATGATGGCTAGCACATTTTAGTAATAAAGTATTTTAAATTAGGTATGTACATTGTTCTTTCTGACATAGTGATATTGCACATTTAATAGACTAGTTTTGTGTAAACATAACTTATTTTTTAAAGATTTTATTTATTTGACAGAGACACAGAGAGAGAAGGAACACAAGCAGGGGGAGTGGGAGAGGGAGAGAGAGGGAACACAAGCAGGGGGAGTGGGAGAGGGAGAAGTAGGCTTCCTGCGGAGCAGGGAGCCTGATGTGGGGCACGACCTGAGCCAAAGGCAGATGCTTAACGACTGAGATACCCAGGTGCTCCTAAACATTTTATATGCACCAGGAAACCAAAACACTCATTTGATTTGCTTTATTGTGATATTTGCTTTATTGTGGTGGTCTGGAACTGAACCCATAGTATTTCTGAGTTATGCTGGTATGTGTGGTTTGTAATATAGCTCCAGGAGGATTTCTCTGGATGCATACACACATCTGTATCCTGTGTCTCAGTCATCACTGGGGCTAACTGATGAACTCAAATTGAAGTGTCTAAAAATAGTACACCTTGGCCAGGTAACATATTTTTATTATAACTGAGACCTTCAAAGCCTAAGTCAGGGATTTGTGTGGATATTTTAGGTAGATCAATAATAGGCTGGGGGGGAAAGAAAGTCTTTCTGCATCTCTTCAATCACTTCCTATAAATGTTCAAATGTAAGAACACACATAGCTCATAGGTGACTCAAAACAGAATGGAGACATCTAAGGAAATGTTACCTTTTTTTTTGGCTGCACAAAGCAATCACCTACAACTGAATGATGTTAGCACACAGAATAGTGAATTTTAGAGTCATTTAAATAGCATGATCTCTTACTGGTAATTTTCAAACATCAAATTAAATTCTTTAGCTAAAAAATTTTGGTTTTAGCCTTTCTTTTCCTATTGATTTTTTTTCAGACAGGTGGAAGGTCTTATTAAGCCTCAGTATCTATAGAGTTGTGAATGTCTTTGTGAAGATCCCAGACAAATTAAAAACTGGAAATTAGCGATGCATATTTAATACTGCTTTGTAGTTTGTTTTTTTAAGTTGGCAGCAATGCTTAGTTTTTGAGGAGGAGTATATAATTACGCAAATTGAAGAAACAGCCTGCATATGGTATTATAATGCCTTGGGTTTTATATCCAGAGTCAAAGGTATTTCTAATATTTCTTCAATTTATCAATGACTTTGGGGGAGGTTAGCCAAGGCTAGGTGCCTGCTTTTTCTCCAGTGATGGAGTATATGACACCTTGGAACTTAGGTACCTGTACAAACATTCATCTTGGAGGATATATCACTAAGATTTGCATAGTTTTGCCTTATAGCAGATAGTGTTGATTGCCTTTATAATAACCATTCCTCCTTCCTTTCTCCTTTTAAACAAGACTTCAATTTTGTTCAGATATTCACTCTCTTCTATGTGATTATGTGCTTCAGGGGATGTGGATACGATCCCTAGCCCCAGGATAGGACTCATGATTGGTCTAAGTCAATCAAAGTGGTCCCATCAGCTTGCAAGGGATTGATTTAAACAAGGGTGTGTGACATGCTTCTGACCAATGAATGTGAGTGAAAGCCTGCTGGGGGATTTCTGGAAAGGCTGATAAAAAGAAATAAATGAAAGAGACAGCCCACTGAAGAGGTTAGAATCCAGACTGTGGTGACATTTTTGAGCTACTCAATAAACCAACTATGGACCTGTCCTACCTTAGGACTTCTTGTTCTGAGCACCAATAACTTTTTTCTTAGCTTTTCTTTACTTTTTCTTTTATTATTTAAGCCATCTTGAGTCTGTGTATTTTGTTACTTGCAGCCATGAACACACCTTAATAGTTCTGCACCTTGACAGTTCCTACATTGCTCTGGTGTGTGTGTGTGTGTGTGTGTGTTTGTGTGTGTGTGTGGCAGGGAGAGAAATTTAAGTCACATACTTAGCATCTGATTTAACAATGAAGCCAGTTGATGTTTGCTTAAATGAACTGGAGGAAGGAACGGTAGTTTAATAAGGCTCATCTTGGCACCAGCGAGCAGTCCATATTCTAGATCCAAAGAATAATAGGAAAACTACTTACTATTCACACTGTTGTTTTCTTTGAAACAGGTGTCACCAGCTCCAATCCTTTTATCAAGGCAAGCCTGCAAGACATAGAGAGAAAATATGTACAAAATATACAATCTCATTTTGGCATCAGGCAGTAATCAAGTATTTTTGCCTTCTTCTCTCCAGGTGCATGTCTCCAGCTTTAAACAGACTCCACAGATCTGGACATTTTCCCAGGAAGTTGTTTCAATAAGAACAGTTTATTCCTATCAGGGAATCAAGTCTACTACTTTATCTGCTACCCTCTGGAATGTTCCCATAGACTCCAGCTAAATGCCTACTTGCTCCATGAAATGTGTACTGGTCCAGCCACTCAGTGCATTTCATCTCCTTTGCCACATTGATTGGTTCAGGAATGAGCACAGGACCCAATACAGGCCAATGAAAGTCAGTCCTGAAACTCACATGGAAAATGTAGGGGCAGAGATCTCTTTTGACTGTACTTAGAATGGTAAGAAAGCATAGCTGGAGCTTCCAGCTCCAACAAGGAAAATGAAGACTGCAGTTTTGAGTGAGGGATACCAAGCCCTGATATTATTTGGGCACCTATGATTTAAATGCTTGAACTTTCCAGTTGTGTGAACCAATACCTGTATGCTTTTGATTAAGCTCATTGGGTTTTCTGTTCCAATCAAGAATCTTCAGTAATACAGGAAGGTGGGTCAGGTATTATAATTCTCACTTTACAAAGTATGAAATGGAGGCTCAGAGAAATGTTAAGGCGGGGAGGTACAAGACCTCCCATTCAAGGGCTCCTTCCATTGCTGCACTCTACTCATTCAGTGATTCATTACAGTAAAATGGGAAGAATTGACACACTCATTGCTATCTTTACTGACTTTAACATTTCTGCTTTTGAGAAAATGGATGAATCTTCCACAGGGCTACCAAGGGAGATAATCTGTATTATTTTAGCAAAGTAAAGATTGTTACATATACTCACACCCACATATGCATGTACGCACACACACATTATAGAAGGTCACAGTAGGTATTTTGGATTTGTGCAAATCTTTTCCCCCAAGGACCTGTCCAGGCTACAGGCTGGCTCTGGTTGAAGCCCACTCTCCCCCAGGGGACTTCTGCACTAAGTCTTTGGATCATCTCTGCTTCCTCTGTCACCCTCATGCCAGCCTTGTCTGCTGCTCTGTGACTAGACTGACTGCAAACTCTCTGCCCAGCAGACTGACCTGTGCAGTGACTCGTCTACCTGCAGTGAGTCACTAAGCAGGGATCAAAAAGTGGAAGCCTGCAACCCAAATCCCACTCCTCTGTATGTTTTGCTTGACTCACACTTTTTTTGAACTACATTTAAACACTGAGAAACTTTACATAAAAACTTAGGTTTCAAGCTTTGCTTGAAAAAAATCAAAAGGACTGTCAACTGTGTGCATTGCCACAAGGTGACATGGGCCAAATCTGAGTGGTATCTGAGTCCTTTAGATGTATTTTCTTCCTTCACCCTATTTCCCATCTGGCCTCCTTTTACTCATTTCTGCCACTTGCCTGGCCACTGTGAGCATACACATTTTCAACCCATGTCCTAATTTTCCTTTGACCTATTAGGGGCTAACCCAAATGAGATGCCACCTTGCCCTCCAGTGGCCTTGTCTGGAAGCAGCCTATTTCTAGCCATGTTTCCATCTCCGGCTCCAGTCCCTCCAGAAATAAAATCACATTATGTGAGATTTCATTTTATTATTTCCTTATCCTTGCTGCATCCTCCAAATCCTCTGTAAAAAATAGAGGACTTATTTATTTGAATCAGAAAGACAAGTTTTCTAAATGCTCTTGTAAAAATATAGCTGCCCTGTGTCCTGCAGGAGAGAGGGACTTGAGGGAGGCCATGTGGTGTAATCCACTAGGCATAAGATGAGAAGTCAGAAGACTGTCACTTGGTGAACTTTCATAAATGATTTCTTTCTCCCTACCTCAATTTTTCCATCTATCAAGAGAGGAAGTTGAGCAAGATTAGAAGTTGTAAACCGGTGGCCTACAAGCTGTATCCAGCCAATAGATCCAATAGATGGTATTTTTTTTCTTTTGCCAACAGCTAAAAAAGAAGAGTATTTCAACTAAGAATCCAGATAACAGATGTGTCAGATCTAGCAACCCTTGACAGTGGGCTAGCATTCTTCCATGACAGTGGTGATTAGATGGGTTCATCCCAGTCCTCACTCACATCCTAATGGACAAATACACATACCCTGACCACTTGCTTCATTTATTTACATCCCTGCCTGCCCTTGTAGGCATTTGCTCTTGCCACCCTTAGATGAGATGACCTTTGAGAACACATCATCAGTCCCAATTCTGAGTGATCTGAGAGTTAGAGACAATGTGGAAAAGAGAAAAATATTCTGAGCAAAAAGACCTCACTGTGCCATTTCAGTAAGCCTCAGTGAATCACTCCTCCTCCCCACTTGGCCCAGAGTTGAAACAGCAAGACGCCCAGGCTTTTGTGAAGGTCCCACTACATGGTTAAACCTGAAAAGGCAACAGCTTGGTTTTGAAAGTAGCAGAAATATTCTTCCGTTGGGGTTGCTAGCTGATTCTCTAAGTAATTTGCAATTCAAGTGTCTCTTTGTTTTGTATGAAAATTTGCTGCTATTTGGAAAGTGGGGAAGAGCTAAATTGCATCCTGCTGGTTTTACTTTGACTGTATCAAAAAAGAAACTGTTAATCTGGTTCCATAATTAACTTTCCTGTTCTAAAAAGGCCCTGGGAGAGAGTCCAGAGAGTGGCTGTCAACTCCCTGCTTCTCTCCTCAATAACTCCTTTCAACAGGATGCCCTAAAAGGAGAATGGATCCAGGTGGGCATTGGTTTGATTTTCCCTTTTTCTGATTTTTCTTCCTTTTTATTCCTATCCAATCAAGATTTACCTTACTGTGGGTCAGGCACTGTGTAACCAGGGTGGGTATAAAAATAAATAAATTCTTGTGGAGCTGCCAGAGAACATAAGTTTCCATCCATCCATTCACCCATCCATCCATCCATCTGTTCAAAATGTGTTAGGTTCCTTTATTATATGCCAGACACTGTGCTAGGCATTGGTATGTGATAACTGCAAAAGTGACTTAATCAGTATCCAAGAATTCTAAAGTGAAGAGATGACTTCTGATAACAGTTGGTTTCATGGGGAAGATAACATTTAAATTGGTTTTGACCCCTGTGATATTTGCATATGTACACATGTGTATACATATACTCATATGTGTGCATAAAATGCTAAAGGGACAGAATAATTGACACAAGCAAAGGCAGGAAGGAGACTGGAAATTAAGCTTGATGATCAAGGGGAGACCACTTTGGCATTAGCAAAATGTTAATGTTAGTTTGGACTAACATTATGAGCTAACACTCATTGACTATTGGGAACTTTACTAAGCACTATTTATCTATTATCTCAATGAAACCACATAAAACCAAGTAGTAATTATTGGTTATATGCTACAGACAGGAAACAGACTCAGGTAAGTTCCCAGGGAATACACTGGCAGCATAAATGGCAGAGGTGGGACCTGGATCCAAGTGACTTTATAGCCTAACTATTAACCATGAGGCTACACTGCCTAGTGGGAAAAAAGACTTGGATGGCCACCAATTAATTAATATCGCATTCATTCATTTATTCATGCAAATGTATACTTGTTACTACTCTGGGCAAAACAGAACCCTGAGAGCTGGGGAGTAAAGAAAAAAGGACAGACGAGGTCCTTGTTCTCTTGGAGCTAACATTCCATTGACCTCACAATGAAGTGTCTCTCTCCCTCAAAATCCAGGAGGAAGAAAATAAAAAATCAAGGCATAATGGGTTTTTAAGGAGAGCACTATCAATTAGGTGACTTCCCCAGCTCCACTTAGATAATTTAGATAGTACTCCATTTCTTCATTTTCTTGGAGGGACATTTGTTCTCTCCTTTCTCTTCTCTCTGAAATTACTGCCTTGGGTATAATACCCCCAATTTCCAATCCTATCCTCAAATCCAACCTGAAAGAATCTATAATGAACTTGCTCTCTGCAACCCACTCAGCAGACCTAAGTAATTTTTCAGAGTTTCTCAGGCTCTTTCAGCTTCAGGTCTTAAGGAAAGTTAGAGACAAACACTAGTATTAGTCCATACCTCCGTGAAAAAATTCCCAGTGTTCACCAAATTTGGCCTGAAACCTAGCCCATCTTATTAGTTGATGTACTGTCCCAATTTTTTTTGGAGATCAGGCAGATACTGCATTATTCCTGAGAATAAGAGGAGGCTAGGATTCCTGACTGTCAAGGCTACCAAGGACCCCAGGTATCCAATACAGGTGGACCCTTGGGTTATTACACCTGTAAATGAGGGGGACAGCTGAAACAAGATCTTAAATTGACAGAAGAAGGGGGGTATACAGAGAGAACTTCATATTCTCTAACTATGGCTGACAGAATAATGACCCACAAAGATGTCCACGCTCTAATAACTGGAATTTGTCAATTTGTTACATTACATAGTAAAAGAAATTTTGAAATTAAGGTTACAGACCTTAAGAGAGAGAGATTATCCTGGATCATCTCGGTGGGCCTGAAGTAATCACATGGGCTTATAAACGTGGAAGAAGCAAGCAGAGATATGCAGTGTTGGAAGAGTTGGAGAGATTTGAAATGTGAGAGAGACTGATGCACTGTTGTGAGTTTGAAGATGGAGGAAGGGGACCATGAGCCAAGGAATGTGGGTAGGATCTAGAAGCTGGAAATAGTCTTTAGCTAAAAACTAGCAAAAAAAAAAAAAAAAAATAGGGGCCCTCAGTCCTATAACTGGGAAGGGGGGAAGTAAATTCAGCCAACAACCTGAATGAGAAAGGAGATGGATTTTCCACCAAGAACCTCCTGAAAGGAACACACCTTGTTGACTCCTTGATTTCAGCTTAGTGAGACCCAGTTGGACTTCTGACTTATAAAACTGTAAGATAAATAAAATTGTATTGCTTTAAATCTCCAAGTTTGTGGTAATGTGTATGGTAGCAATAGGGCACTAATGTGCTGACTTTTATTTAGCCCGCATCCATTGTTAAGCGTCAGCTGGGGTTTGTAAGCTGCTTGTTCTAGTGAGGACTTAGTATGATTGAATGTGATATAAAACTCCAAATAGCAGTTGCTTAAACATTTTTTTGTTTGTTTTTGCTTTAAGGAAATCTGGAGGTAGGGGCTCCTGGGTGGCTCAGTTGGTTAAGCATCTGCCTTCGGCTCAGGTCATGATCCTAGGGTCCTGAGATCGAGCCCCACACCGGGTTCCCTGCTCGATAATTCTTTTTTGGGGGTTTTGCTGGATGGTTCTCAAAAGGTTATAGGTATAAAAATGACTCTGGCTGGGATGCTCTTTCCTCCATACTGACTAAAGGCCCAGCTCTCCCTCTTCCCAGCCCTTTTTCCTTTTTTTTTTTATTATGTTAGTCACCATACATTACATCATTAGTTTTTGATGTAGCGTTCCATGATTCATCGTTTGCATATAACACCCAGTGCTCCATGCAATACGTGCCCTCCTTAATACCCATCACCAGGCTAACCCATCCCCCGGCCCCCCCTCCCCTCTAAAACCCTCAGTTTGTTTCTCAGAGTCCATAGTTTCTCATGGTTTGTCTCCCCCTCCAATCCCTCCCTTCATTTTTCCCTTCATTTTCCTAATGTCCTCCATGCTATTCCGTATGTTCCACAAATAAGTGAAACCATATGATAATTGACTTTCTCTGCCCTTTTTCCTAACTCCAATTTGTAGTTCTATTCAATCTTAAGGGCCCATTTCAAATCTTACCCCCTCCAAGAATTTTTCCTCAAGTTCACTCAGAGGGAAATAATCCCCTCCTTCCTTAAGCTTTCATAACCCTAGGTTTATATTTGTTCCTTGTCACACTTCACCTTATGTGACAGTTATTGTCACATGTGATAGCATCTCTTGCCTTCTGGAATGCAGGCCATTGTCTTATACATAATTGAAAGTCTCAAACATGGCATAAACTCAGTATATGCACGACATAGCAGAAACTCCTAGTTTGTATCCATAGTCCCTAATATCCATAATCCCCTTTTCCTAGAAATAACCCCCCTCCCTTACCCTAAGTGCTATTCATATACATGGCTGTCCGACTGGCTATTTCAGTGCCATCTCCCTTGGGGTTATGTGTGATCATGTGACTAAGTTAGAGCCAATGGAAGATGAATAGGACTATTATTTGAAAATTATCACTCATCTCCATAAAGATAAATCTACTTTTCAGGACTTTTCTTCTTAGGCTCCTTCCAGTTGGCTGGAAAACAGTATAGGAGTTTCCTTGGAAGCCACGTGTTGAGGATGGCAGAGCTAACTGGCCAACCTGTGACTGAGAATGACCTTGTGAAGCTGCCTACCTACCCTAGACCACTCCCCCACTTTTGGACTGTGAGGGATATACAGGCTTGCTCCTCTAAGCTGTTGGGCTTGGTCTCCTTGACAGCATTTTATCTGTGCCTTAACTCATTCATGTGATTGATAGGAATTGGTCTCTTGGCCTATGGACAGACATCTGGCTTCCTTTCCACTTGTCATTTTCTAGGAGGGAGGCACCTAGGCTTAAATGATGAGATCTAAAATACTAAACATACAATTCAAGTGCATAATACCCTACCTTGAAAGTAGCCAAGGGCTCCTGGTGAGAGAGAGCTCAGGCTCACTTATTTTGGTTAGCTACGACAGTTAAGTGAATAGGTTCATGCCTAGAATTTTATTATTTCTGCTGGAGTCACTCTTGAAAATATCTTTTAATCAGAAGTATGTTCAGGCTTCCTAAATAATGTTTTGCACCAAGATTCATTGCTGATTTATTCTTCTCAAACTCTTCATTTTAGAAAACTTTTACTACATTTCTTGCCATTCGAAACTTTCTTTATAAAATTCCATTTTTTTTTTACCATACTTCTTTAAGAGCCTATTTAGACAATTCTGCTGATCATTCATTTCCTAGCTGGCTATTAACAATGAAATGTCTTGTGTTTGTATGTTGTTTAATACTTTTCAAAGCCCTTTCACAATCTAATAGCATTTAATCATGAAGAAAGCCTGGTAGGTTATGCAGAAGAAGTATCAGTATTCCTTTTTTTTTTTTTAAAGATTTTATTTATTTATTTGAGAGAGAGAGAATGAGAGATAGTACATGAGAGGGGGGAGAGTGAGAGGGAGAAGCAGACTCCCCGCTAAGCAGGGAGCCCGATGCGGGACTCGATCCCGGGACTTCAGGATCATGACCCGAGCCGAAGGCAGTCGCTTAACCAACTGAGCCACCCAGGCGCCCAAGAAGTATCAGTATTCCTACTCCCTAGATCAATAGTCCTCAGCAATAGTGTTGTATAACAGTAGCATTTAGTAATCCACTGTGAAGTATGTTATAATGCAAATCATGTTTTTTTCTCCAGATAACAAAATGTCTTTCTTTTAATTCATCCTATCAATACAATAGACAGTTTTTCAGGAGTTATGTCCTAGAAACTGTCTTCAGCATGGGGAAAACAGTGGTGAATGAAAGAGACAATATCCCTGCTCCTAAGGATCTGATGGGTAGCAGACGAATCAAGATAGTAAATGTCTACTGTTTCATCTGTCCTACATGAATTCCTTTCTCTGGGCAACTGATTACTTGGTGCTCCCACTGTGTGATTCTGATGGGGTTGCTGACTACGAGGGAGTCAGGTGATCCAGGTTTGCCTTTTCTGAGTACTGTAGTCCTCTGGCTACAATGACTGGTTCAAGGGAAGTAACATGACCCAATCCTGAGCTGAAAAAGTCTTTTCTAGGATTTGCAATTTAGGAAAAAGGAAGCTACAGAGGCTCTTTGATTTATTATTACTGGGCTGGGATGATGTAATCTTGGAGCCAACTGTGGCAGTTCTTTTGCCACATGGAATAAACCTTTTTGCAATAGAGAAGTGGAACCAAAGAGGTGAGGTGGTGGGGAGAAGAAGAGGCAGGCATTGAGGGACAGGTAGTCACAGCAATTTCGAAGGACACACACTAGTTGGACCAGATACTAAAACAATGCCTCGCTCATAGTAGGTACTCCCTACTTATTTATTGAAATGGTAAATGAAAAAAGAGATGAACACTACTTTCTAGCCCCTTTGTCTGGGAGTCCCTATCACTCTACAGTGTTGAGCAGAACAGATGCTCAAGACATATTTCTTGAGTGAATGAATGGGTGGATGGATGGATGAATGAATGAATGGCACCATACTGACTGTGTCTTCAGCTAGGTGGAAAGGAGTTCAAGATTGAAAAAATTCCCATTCTCTTATTTTGTCATAAATTTCATCCATCCTCAAAGTATGGCAGAGCATAGTGGTAGTAAAGAAAAAGTGCTTAGATACCAGGCAGTCTTGGCGTTCATTTCTGGCTTTCTTGGTAGTCAGCTATATGATGTTGAGAAAATAATAACCACCCCATCATAAGGGATTTTGTTGAGGATATACTGAGGTAAGTGTAAAGCTTTAAGCAGAGCAGTTGACATATAATCAAAAGTTATAATGTTACCTGTATTTGTTAAACCAATTTTTATTGAGTGAGTGAGTGTCTTCTAAGCCTGGGGATATAGGAGGATGAGACAGATGAGGACCTAATCCTCAAGGAGCCTCTGTTTGAGTGGGAGGGATATGATAACAAAGTAAAAAACAAATAAATGAACAAGGAACTTGAGGAGATAATTCAGGCCATGGATATTAAAGTAGGGATAGAAATAAACAGAGCCTCCTCTAGTCCAGGTGGTCAGAGAAGGCCTCTAAGGGAAGATGACATTTGAACTGAAATCTGATACTAAAAGAAGCCAGCCATATGAAAATATGGGGGAAGAGCACTCCAGGCAGAGGGAACTGCAAGTGCAAAGGCCCTGAGGTCAGAATGAGTTTGGTGTGTTTGAGAATTTGAAAGAAGGCAGGGTATAAAGAGTCAAAGAGAAAATGGTGGGAGGAGAGGTCGTAGATGAAGGGTTAACTCACCAGCCATTTAGACTGACTTATACTGAGGCAGGCACTAACATAAGTTAGGAGCCAGGAATATAAATAGGAAAAGGCAGAAACTACCTTAAGTAGTACTCAATCTATTTATTCTCACCAAATGTTGTTAAAGGAGGTGTCCTGTGAGTTGAATTTTGTATAGCCACATTTTGACCATATCTAACACATCTAATTGAGTTAGAGGTAGCAGATAGTTCTGTGTCAGGCTCTCTCCACTGAGAAAACAGGAGGCAGTTACATAGTAAACATGAGTTTGTCCACAGGAGAGCAATCTGTTTACTTAACGTAATTACATTTCACCAAGTACAAATTGCATCTATGTGATCCATGCAATGTTTTGGAGGAGGAGGAATGATGGTGACAGCCATCTGAACCCCAAGTGGCCAGTTAAACTCCCTTCTTGTGAAGGATTGCACCACAAGTCATGACCAAGCCCTTTATCCACTGGCTGTCCTTAGACATTTTCTGATTTCTGTATGCAAAGTCATTTGTAGGTACTGCTATGTTTTAGTCATGTGAACTTTGAGGGTCTAGAGGTCTCAGAGCAAAAAGAGCAATTTATCTATAAGTAGAAAAGGATAAAGTACAAAACTGATCAGAACTCAGGCTTAAGGGGTGCCTGAGTGGCTCAGTCAGCTAAGCATCTTGATTTCTCCTCAGATCATGATCTCAGGGTCCAGGGATCAAGCCCTGTGTTAGGCTTCATGTTCAGTAGGGAGTCTGCTTGAGATTCTCTCTCTCCCTCTTTCTCTGTCCCTCCCCCACTCATGTGCACTCGCTCTCTCTCAAATAAATCTTAAAAAAAAAAAAGAACTCAGGCTTAAATCCAGGCAGAATGAGATATCAATCCATTTCCTGAAAGAGTACCTGATCCTTCTCTCCTTAGATGACTTTGTCTATTCTCATGGCTTTCTTTTTCTTGAAGATTTTTATTTATTTGAGAGAGAGAGAAAGCATAATCAGGGGGAGGGGAGAGGGCGAAGTAGGCCCCTCACTGAGCTGAGCAGGGAGTCCTCTGCAGGGCTCCATCCCAGGACACTGGGATCATGACCTGAGCCGAAGGCGGATGCTTAACCCACTGAGCCACTCAGGTGTCCCTCTCATGGCTTTCTTAAATACCATCTATAGGTCGATGATTCATAAATTATATCTCCAGTTTAGACCATGGCCTTGAGCTCTAAACTCATGTATTCAATTTCTGATTTGACATCTTCACTTTGACTGTTTCATAGGCTTTTCCAACTTAACATGGCACTACAATTAACTCTCCATAATCTGGCTCTACTTGTCCTCCCCAGCTGTAAATGGCACCACCATCCATCCATTTGCTCCTGACTTATCTTTTATCATTTCCAACATTTAGTACATTAACCAAGTCTTATAGGATCAACCTCCTAATGATGTCTCAGATCTGTCCTCTCATTTCCATATGCACAAGCACTAAAAAGTCCAAACCTCCACCATCTGCTGCTTAGATCAGTACTATAGACTCCTAATAGGTTCTTGCTTTACTCTTGCTCTCCTATAATGTTTTCTCCACTGAGAGATTTAAAAAATGCAAAGTCTCTCCTCCCCCAACACACATGCTTCTAAGACTTCAATTCATTGTACTTTGAGTTTTATTTGTATTTTTTCCCTCTGGATTGCAAGATGAAAAGTAGCATCAGCCCACATCTACAATCTCATTCCACTCACCTTACCATCTCTAAATTCTGGACACACTGGCCTTCTAACTGTTCTAAGAATATAACAAGCCCACTGGCCCCTTTAGGGCATTTCACCTTAATTTCAGAGACCTTGTCTAATTCCTCTACCTAAAGTAGAATAATCAGTAATAGACTCTCCCACAGCACTCCATCTTATTCATAGAAGTGTTCAAAATTCAAAAAAGCACTCTCATGTTTTATTATTATTGTTGTTGCCTGTCTCCTCCATATTATAGTATATTACACAAAGGTAAGGAATACACTCATCTTGTTCATTATTATCTCCCTAGCCAAACACACTGCCTGGCACAGGGTAGGTCTTCAATTTGTTGAAGGAATAAACAAATAACTGTATGAACAGATGAATGTTTTTTGGTGATTATAAGGATGGAGGCCATGTTATATAGAAATCATTCCCCTTTCCATTTCAACACTGACATGCATGGTACATTGGCCATTTCATTTATCTTCTTATAAACTATCTTTTAAAATCCTGATTAGAAAAAGATTCCTTGAGTTGAGTCTCAGATTACCTCAGTAGCAAACAAAAACAAAAACAAAAACAACTTCCTTAAAATTTTCCAGTTACCCAGACAAAAATATCTTCTGAATATTATAGAAAATACCCATATTATTCTTATCTTTGGGTAAAACCACTGAAGACTGTTGAAGAGAGAAGCCTTGAATCTGTTTAGTATTTATTGTACAGAGGGAGATTTGTAGAAAGGGGAGAAGCAATGTGACCACAGAGATAGAGACTGGAGTGATGAGGCCACAAGTCAAGGAATGTCAACAGCAATGAGGAGCTGGAAGAAGGAAATAAATTCTCCCCCTTAAGCCCCCAGAGGAAGCTGGATTTTGGACTTCTGGCCTTCAGAACTGTTAAGGAATAAATTTCTGTTGTTTTAAGTTACTAAATTGGTGGTAATTTGTTACAGCAGCCATAAAAAACCGATACAATATTCATCTGTACTATAGGTATGACTGAGGGTCACTCAGCCTCGTTAGCCCAGAGCCTACATTGAGGCCAGTCTTTAATGTCACCATACCTGGTAACTCTACCAGGCCCACTCTAGAAATCAATGTAAATAGTCTAATACACTTTTATCTATCAATCAATGCATATAGTCTAATAAGGAGAGTTATGAAGGACAGTCTTATCCTTATCATGCTACAAAGCCTTCTTAAATATTCAATGTTCATATTCCACTTTCCATGGCAGCTACTATTTTCCCCTTTTTTCTCTTGCTCCTTTCTCTGTGGCCTTTATCCTCCAGCCACCTTCAGCCATGTGGAATCTCCTCTTTTCATCCTCACACCAAGTCCTTTCAGCCAACATAGCAGCAACTGGTTAAGAAGGGCCCAATCTTGTTCTGGGTGCTATGGAGATTTCCACTTTAACTAGCAATGTGAAAATATTAAACATTAATAGTAACAATAGTAGTAGTAACAGTAACTAACAGTCACTGGTTGTTTGCCATGTGGCAACCTTGGTGCTAAGCATTTTTAATGTATTATCTCTTTCAGTCTCCAAAAACAGTACTTCCTAAATGAATTCTTTCACAAATGTATTCGTGACAAAGCCCACTGTCACATCCTTAGGGTTCCTGACTAGTATTGCCTTGCTTCCCATTTGCACGTGCCCTTCCCAAAGATTTCCTTCCTCCAGAAGGATATTGGATTCTAACCAGCAAATTGCAGAGAAAATTACATTTTATATTTACTGCCTGATAAGTGATTCCCTTCTCCTCTGACATATTGTTGACTATAGACTCTTACAGCAAGTGGGAATCTTGAGAGTGAACACTTCACCCAGGTATCACCCCCAGCATACCTGGAGGACCAGAAGGGAGTCCAGAAGGAATAAAGGCAGAAAAGGTGCCCTTCTGAGCCAGCCGTCTCTTGGAGTAAAAGGTTGAGTGCCATTTGCTCCAGGAGCATCAGGATTTAGTTTAACCGGAAGCTTACACAATCCTCTTAGGGTGGGAGCTAGAGGGGAAAGAGAGGGAAAGAACCTAACCAACTGCGAGGGGCACCCAAGGGTAGGGAGCAAAAGCTCTTCCTGAGTCTCTGGTATGCTTCAAAACTCATTAAACACATATGGCTCCCAAGCCTCTAGAGGCCCAGGAAGAGGGCACCAGAACCCCTGGCTGAGAAAGGCACCATCTGCTGCATCTTCCTCTTGAATATTTTGCTTGCCATAGCAGCTGGGTTCAGACACCTACTCCACCTGGCTCCACTGAGTCCGGCCCACAGATGTGCCTAATACCCTGGAGGTTACCCATGGTTGTGTGCACCCTGAATTACTTTCATTTTTTGCATGAATGCCAGCTCCCTTTTGCTCTGAAAGCAACTTTCCAAGTCTCCTCCCACCTGTGTCCCTCCACGCCCGAGACAGCCAGCTTTGCCAGACTGTTTGCTCTGAGTTCTTCCTGCAGCACTTTTTCAGTCCCTCTCTGCTTGAACTTAACACATCATATTATACAATTATTTGTGTTTACCTCTGATCTCACCTCCAGCCTAGTATCTTTGAAGACAGGAATTATAGTTCATATACTTCATGTCCCCCACGTGCCTAACCCTGGCCTTGCATATAATAGATACTAACATGTTTTTTTTTTTTTAAATAAACAACTATTCATTTAGTACATTTGCTTATTGACATGGGACTTAATTGGTGCTGGGGGAAAAACTATGGGGGAACAAACCAGTGTGGAACTCCTGGTGGACAAACTTATATTTTAGTGAGAAAACTAAGAAAATACACATACAAACAAGAAAAGCATCGACATAGTGCTAAGTACTAGAAAAGAAATGTGTGAAGACTGGGAAGCAATAATTCAATAGAGAAGCTTAGATAGGATGGGCAAGGAGGTCTCTTTGAGGTGGTGACATTTTAACCAAGACATGAAGGGTGAGAAGGAGCCAGCAAGGCCAAGAGATGGCAGCATGGGGAGTATTCAGGCAGCGAGGACTTGGAAGTTCAAAAGGGCAAAGGTGGGAAAGAGTTTGACAGATCCAAAGAACTGAGGGGAGACTACTGTGGCTAGAGCTTAGCTGGTGAGGCTGGGAAGTCAAAAGGGAGACATACAGGGCTGAACAGTGTCTCCCTATAATTCAGGTCCAGTTAGAACTTCAGAATGTAATCTTATTTGGAAATAAGTCTTCATAGATGTAGCTGGTTAAGGTGAGTTCATGCTGTTGTGTGAAGACAGAGGCAGAGATTGCAATGTTACATCTACAAGGTCCGCTATGCCAAGGATTGCTGGGCTTCACCAGAAGCTGGGGAAGAAGCAAGTAAGGATTCTCCCCCAAAACATTCAGAGAGAGCATGGCCCTTCGCACATCTTGGTTTTAGACTACAAGCCTCCAGAACAGTGAGAGAATACATTTCTGTTGTTTAAAGTCTCCAAATGTAGTAATTAGTTAGAGCCGCCCTAAGAAACTGATACAGGGGGCAAACAAAAGACAGTTTCATTATCAGAGAAATGGAGATCCATGAAAAGGTGTTAATAGCAATAAGAACTGATTTTTTTCAGACTTTAAAAAGGTATATCAAGTGAATGAAAACAGTCTTCATGCTCAGAACACCCTGTCTCTCCTTAAGACTGAGAGACTTATACCCTTTACTATGCCCTCAGCAACATAGCTGCCCACTGATGGGTACAATGTGTCACTCTGGGAGATTGGTCATCTGGTTTAAACATCTCCACCATTACCAACTTGAGGTTTCTAATGACTTCCCTTCTATTTTTGAACAAACAGGATTATACTTCTGCATTTTGAATTTAGCTGCTTTTTTCCCTAGACACGTAGTGATGACTTCTGTTGTCCTTTATCCTCCTTCCTCTAGCCCCCTTCAGATCTAATGGAAAACATTAAAAAAAAAAAAAGTGACTTTGGAATGTGTAAAGATTTTATTTGACAGAGCGATCGAGCGAGCGAGTGAGAGAGAGAGAGGGAGAGAGAGAGAACACAGGCAGGGGGAGCGGCAGGCAGAGGGAGAGGGAGAAGAAGGCTCCCCGCTGAGCAGGTAACCTGATGTGGGACTCGATCCCAGGACTCCGGGATCATGACCTGAGCAGAAGGCAGATGCTCAACCAACTGAGCCACCCAGGTGCCCCACCAAAGTCACTGTTAATTAATGCTGATGTTTGCTTTGCTGACATTGCTATAAAAAGTGCTTATTTAAGGTATGAAGTGTTTTTTTTCTAATTTTGAACGCAACTTTCAGTATGTGCCTAAAAATCAATGGATGACTAGATTCAGGTGCCCAATTACAGCTTGAATTAAACCATTCATGAGTGATAGCTGTCTAGTTTCTGGAAAAACATAACTTGAGGGGAAGAATGGCCAAATGGGGAAGAAGCCCCAGAAAGTTCTGGAGTACACAGCTTTATGCAACTTGATAAAATTTGGAGTTCTTAGTTTCTCAGTCTGGAAGTAGATAATTTTCCTTCTTCCTTTTAAGTGATGAGTTCACCTATAATTCTCATCTATTCAGGATGCAAAATTTTCTGATTAGAAATTTAAATCTCATTCCTTGCCAACTGTAATAAGGACTTTTGAATTTGAGCACTAACAATGTGTCAGTTATCAAACCAAATGTTGTATAGTCATTATCTCATTTAAGAAGGAAATTGTATGTCATTGATAATGATGAAAATGTCAACAGCTGTTGTCATTTATTCAGTGTCAAAAATCTTTGTTGGCACTTCATATACCTTATTTCTTATAATCCTATCATTGTAGGGTATTGGTCAAAAGAATGAACTTGGAGTCTAACACCCAGGGTTTAAATCCTGGCTCTGCAATTTAGCAGGTGAGTGACTTAGTTGCTTAATCTTTCTAGATCTCAGTTTTCTCATTGCTTAATCTTTCTAGATCTGTTTTCTCATCTTAGAAATAAATATAATAAAAATGTCTGTTTTATAAGGATTAAATGAAGTCCTGTAACATAGTCTGGCCTATAATAATAAGGTTGATAACAAAAATTATAATGATAATAATAGTAACAATTGTATAGCATTTGCTATGCATCCAGCCATGCTTCCATACATAGATATTATCATTCCTATTTTATAGATGAGAAAACTGAAAAGTAGAGAGGTTAAGAGACTTGTCCTCTATCACACAGCAAAAATATGGTAGATCTGGGATTTGATCTGTCACCATTTGCCAATGGTAGCACTGTGATGTAGAGTTCTTACTACAGGGGTTTGTACAAAGTATGAAGTTATAGGCAGTATATTCCTGCCAGAGAAGGATCTTGGATCTTGCTTAGTGGTCTTTATTCATGTATTTGATTTGGCTCCTAATACAATTGCTTTCTTTTCTTCCTCCACTGAATTCAGCAGAGATAGGCCATTTCCCTTTGATTATCAGTATTTGCTCATACTGAGCAAGAAGTATTTCCTAATTAACATTTTGGGTGGATGACATCAACTTAGGAAACAAATTTAAAACATTCATATTTCAAGGCTCAGGTAAAGACCTGCCTCTTCTAAAAAGCTCTGAAACTTCCCTGTCATCTAGAGCCCTTGTAGGGCCTTCAAAACCTGGAACTTTCTTTTGCCTCTTATTAAATAGGTCTGTAATGCAGAGTTTGCTGACTCAGTTCCACTTTCATGCCATAAAATCTTGGTCACACCACAGAATATCCTAGAGTTACAGCCCAGAGTTTCACATGAACTGGCGCAACTCTGACCTCCTTGATTTCTGCCGCTCAGGAATCTACTGGTGATGTATTTACCCACCACCCCAGATTCTGGGGTCCTTGTGAGCATGGATTCCTTGCCCAGGGAACTTCCAAATCCACAAACGTCACTGGGAACTAAAATGGTACTTGTTTCCCAATAGAAATGCAGACACTGCCCCTCTGCAACCTGCCCCTTCCCTTTGTCCTGTTGATCTTGCACTTCTCTGCTTTTGCTCACGTATCGTAAGTCCCCTCATATTGACAGCTCCATTGGCCTCTGCTTATAGTACCCCTTCCCCTCAGTCTCTGACTGCAGCCAGGCTGAGAGTCAGGGGGATGCCTGATCTTTTCCTTTGTAGCTCTTATTACTAATGGCAATTAAGCATTAGTTTTGGCATTTCTGCCTCGGGTCTGTCTTCCCCATTAGCTGATAAAGTCCATGAGGGAATGCAATGAATATGCTTTGCTCACCGTCTCACATTTTGAGCACAGTCATGAACACAGTAGTGCTCGGTAGATACGTGTTGAATGAGTGCTGCACGAACAAACCATTCTGCTTTCCTGAACCCCCACCCCACACAGGAACCCAAGCGAGGAAGGCAGAAGTTCTAAGGCAAATCAATGCCTAGGAAGAGCCCAACCACCTACCCTGACCCCTGGCAATATATACCCCAAGTTCACCAGTTAATCAGAGTCCACTTCTGGATTTCAATTTCAGCTCTTGAACTTAGAAGATACATAGCCCACGTGGTCTTTCCAAATAGATTGGAAGCTTTGAAGTTAGAAACAATATCTTCATCTTAGCACCTTCTACTTCATCTAGCACAATGCCTAACACAGAGCTGCCCAAGAAATACTTGTTGGATTATGGCCAAGCATGATGGTCAAGATGAGCGGTGGCCAGAGTCCCCGTCTATTTCTAGGTGTCTTCCAGTCATGTCTGTGGAGGTGGAGGCATGGAGAGGATGTTTGCAACAACTTTTTCGTTAAGCTCACCTCTCTAGACATGGTTTATACTACTTCACATCAAGTACTGAGAAACTATTTCCTAAAAATATAGGTAGATCTTAGAAAGCCTAAAATAAGCTAAGGAAGATGAGCACCTCATGACTGCTTCCTTCTACACTAAACAAGGGGAGGAGCTCAATGCTTCCTGATTTGCCTCAATTTGCAAAGACAGAACAAAAATATCTAGCCCAGTTGTGCAGGGTTTTTTCCTCAGGTAATGTCAGGCCATGAACTCTTGACTCTGACCCTAAATGAAAGCCAGGAGCATGCTTAAGCCCCAGCCATGGACTGTTTCAAGCCATGGTTCTCAACTAAGGGCGATCTTGTCCCCCAGAGGACACTTGGCAATACCGAGAGACACTTTTGACTGTCACAACTGGGGAGTTCTCTGGACATCTAAATGGAAGAGACCAGGAATGTTGCTAAACACTTAAAATGAATGCAAAGAACAATCCTCACGACAAAGAATTATTCAGACCACAAAATCCTGAGGAGGAGAAGACTTGGCCTAGATAATTCAGAAACAGAGGTCAAGGGGCCCTGAATTCGCAGAGTCTGGGCGCTTGAATCCTCTCCCCTTCTTCCTGCCCAGTGTTGGTTGCTCGTGGCCACCAACCCCAGTTGCCCCCAGTACCGCCTCCTGAACGCTGAGTGTGCACATCTGAGGGCAGCTTGGTTTCAGACTTGCAGCCACTGCTACGGCAGGATCCTAGAAGAGGAGGGATGTGCTTTTGTCTGGGTTTTCATCCTTCTCCTGCTGAGTTCACGAGAAGAAAGTTTCCAGTTCCACAGTTCTGCATCTTCCACCTCATTCCAGAAAAAGGAAGGAGAGAAACAACTGGGGATCCCCATAAAGTGCACTTACTGCTTGCTCAGAAGGAAGGAATGACTTCCAGTTGACCTCATGCTTTTGCACAGGCTCCCGAGGCAGCCTTTTTCTTTAATGCTTTCCCCGGGGCAGGTTTCTGTTCTCAGGGCTTCTGTTAGCTCATCTTCCCTAGAGGGCTTGGATCCTGCTGACCTGCCTTTGACTAGCCAAGTTATCTTAGACCTCTGAACTTCAATTTTTCCTTTTATGTAAAAGGAAAATTCTATTATCACCCATTTTATAAATTAAACAGCCATGCCATCACCTGCCATGGACCACCACCTCTAAATATTGGCATGAAGGGGGCGCCTGGGTGGCTCAGTCATTAAGCATCTGCCTTTGGCTCAGGTCATGATCCCAGGGTCCTGGGATCGAGCCCCGCATCGGGCTCCCTGCTCAGCGGGAAGCCTGCTTCTCCCTCTCCTGCTCCCCCTGCTTGTGTTCCCTCTCTGGCTGTCTCTCTCTCTGTCAAATATATAAAAATAAAATCTTAAAAAAAAATATTGGCATGAAGATTACCGCATGCCAGGGAGTGTGCTAAGTGTTTTATACTATCTACCTTAATCCTCACCTACCCCATTTTTCAGAGGAGTAACCTGAGGCATAGAAACTTACTTACTCAAGGTCACATGGCTTATATGTGGTGGAATAATATAAACCTGGTAGTTCAACCACTGAGCTCTACTTTAATGGTAAACAGCTCTGGATAATGTAAGATACTATATAAATCTCAAAAATTTTCCCTATGCTTTATATTTGTTCTTCTTTAATATTTACTGAGCACCTCTTATATGTTAGAGGTTCTGCTGGAGTAGATCAATGCCGATGTTCCTTCAACACTGCCCCTTGAAGTTTTCACAGAGAACAGAGATAAAATTTCTGACACCAGTTCCTGACCCAGCCTACCATTCTCAGATGCCTCCTGAGTTCAAATGCTCAAAATCCCAGCAAAAAACTCCTATTAAATGTCCTATACCTGTGTTAATGCATAATGACAGACATATCTGGCTAAATAGCTACACCTATAAAGGATGAGAGTTATGGGTGTCCATCACCTTTTCAGAGAAACGTTTGTCTTCGTCAAAGTCCCCTCCTAGTAGCATATACTCTCAGCACCTGTTTAGTCTGATTTCCATGTGTGATAAGAATACCAACCACTGTTTTCGCTCATCATTTTTATCTGTGTCTTCCACAGGGGTGGTACACTGAGAATGTTTAATGAATAAGGCCAATGAGTGAACTTGGGTTCCTGCTATGTGCCAGGTCCTGTGCGAGGCACTCTGCATGCATTACCATGTAAGCATGCTGCAGTGCTGACATTTCTCTTATCACGTGAGCATGCGTAATGTTGACATTTCTCTTACCATGTGATTATGCATAGTGCTGACATTTTCCAGATGATGCAACAGGCTCAGGAGTCCACAGTCACACAGCTAGTAAGTGTGGAGTCAGGATTCTAACCCAGGCTCACCTGGATCCAAAGCCCCAGGTGCCTTCAGTATTAGACAAGAGAGTTTGAAAACTGAACAAGTCTGCAGTCATATGGGAGATGGTATGTATGATCAGCAGTTAAGCATGCAGCCTCCAGATACAGTGTGCTTGTGTTCAAAACTTGGCTCCATTACTCTCCACCTAGGTGTTCAACCTTGGGTCATGTATGCACTCTGTGCCTCAGTTTCCTTATATATAAAGTAGATCTATAAACAGGAGTATCTCGTGTTGTTATTGTGAGGTTAACTGTATTATTTGTAAGGTGCTTAGAGTAGCATTTGGTATATCGTATGTGCCCACATAGCATACGTCTTAGTTTTTATTTCCCTTTTTGGAGAAAGAAGAGCTTTAAAGACTAAGTATCACTGCTTATGTATTATATTTAGGATTCTGCATGTAAGTACTCCAATTTGATAAGAAATATTAAAATTTAAATGCTTATATTTAAAATAATTTAGCAATAATTAATACTGATGTGTGTTGCCTACATGGCAGCTCAACACATTCTTATTAAACAATCATTGGTATTTAACAGCATCTTGTTAAATTTAACTGTCTTGCTGAGTATTCTTGAAGAAACCATTTAGATCATCACTGAGGCTTTATGCTGAATGTTCGTTTTAGAAGCTGGACCAAAGCTGCTTGCAATGCTGTTGATTTGAGGACTGGCAAACGCACATGAGATTTTCTGGGTGACTACACTAACTGGGTCACACCCACCAAGAAGGCCACTGGGACTAACCCACATTCTCCAGAGCCAGAAACCAGTCTTGCTGCCTGCCAACCTCCCAAGTACAGTGAATTATAAGTCACTTAAGAGCATTTACACAGTGCCTGTGGTGGCCCTGGGTGTCCCAGAGGTCTTGCTGGTTCCTCTGTGTTTAGCAGCTGTATGCATGTGAGCAGATGGCCCCAGGAATGAAGTGGGGGCATTCTGTGGGTCAAACGACACTCCTCGGACACAGACCAAGGTCAAATGCCCTCATTGCCAGTAAGGATAAGATCTGAAAAACAAGTCAAGAGGTAGAATTTGAAGGGCAACTGGTCATTGGCATCTTTCCTTATTCAGAGTGTGCCCTGAGAGGAGAGGGGACAAGGTTCAGAAGGCAGAAATACAAGCTGAGAGGGAGGTTTCCCTTCACTGTGTGTCTTTCTGAGTAATGTCTGAGAAGTCTGGGAGGTTGATCTATATTCTCCAAAGAAGATGGAGATAAGAACCATTAGCATTGATTGAACTTTTACCGTGTGCTAGGCATTTGACAAATGTCGCTTAATTGACTCAACACAATTTACATGGGTGCTATTATTATTTCTATTTCACAGTTGAAGAAATTGAGGGTTAGAGTAACTGGTCAAAGGTCACTTAGCTATAAGTGGCAAAGCCCAGATTTGAGCATGGGCTGTCTTCTTAACCAGTATCTATACTGCCTTCGAGAATTCACCATGACTTTTGCAGATGTTTATGGCAGCAGAGCTCTGTGCCAGTCCTCAGGGAAATTTTCCTTATTTCATGTGGGAATTCGGTAGAGACCAAGTGGAATTAGCTCCATTTTCAAGTGTTCCAGAGCAAAGACTGATGAGGAAAAATTATGGAGATCCAGAGTTTAGGCCAGTAAAAGAGAATCTAGCAACAAATTAGAACCACAAAAGAAAACTATGCAAACGTCTACTTTAAAAGAATGAACAATTCTCTACATACTGATATGGAAGCTCCAAGAGAAAAAAATAAACAAAAACAAAGTCAGAGGCTGTGTATAATTGCTCCAATTGCGTTGCAAAAAGAAAATCTTCATGTTTGTTTATAAATTCATAGACTTGACTGGTAATAGTGATTGCCTCTGGAAGGGAAACTATTTGGAAGGGAGCGGGGGGGAGACAATTTTCATTGTAAACCAATTTTTTAATCTTTACAATTTTGTGCCATGTCCTTATACTACTTATTCAAAATGTACTTTTAAGTTACACTTGAGAAACAGGATGGGCTATTCTTTGAGGCAGTGAGAGGACAGGGAATAATCAAATAGTGACGGTATCAGAGATGATGGAAAGGTACTTTGGAGGGCAGATTGAGAGGCATTCTAATGAATCTGGTAGTATTCTAACATCCCTGGAAATGTCAATTTTACCATATTTTCCATGAGCACAATACCTTGAGGATAGCAAATTGTCTCTGACTGAGAGTTGTCAGGTGATCCTCACCATGGCCTTGGTGACCCACAAATATATGAGGACAAACTTGATTTTGAATGTTCTGTTTCCCAATAACCTACATTCTATCATCAACTCCTTCCACTGTCCATCACAATCATGTTCTCTTTTAATAAATTGTAAACTATCTTTTCTCTACCTTAGCTGGGTTGGCCACATCATTCTCTCTGGTATATTTTGCCTCAAACTCCTGGCCTCCCTGCATCTTTCTTATCCTTCCAATGTTAGCTTAAATAAGACATTCCCAGGAAAAATTTTCTTGATTATTTTACCTAGGCAGATCTCCATTGTTCTCTAATTCATTACCTATCTCATTCTCTTTATGTCTTAAGATTAAAGTATGTATTAGTTTGCTACAGATGCTGTAACAAACTATCACAAATTGAGTGGCTTAAACACCAGAAATTTATTTTCTCACAGTTCTGGAGGCTAGAAATCCAAAATGTAGGGGTTGACAGGGTTGATTCCTTCTGAGGGCTGTGAGGGAAGGATCTGTTCCTAGTTTCTGGTGGTTTTCTGGCAGTCTTTCACATTTCTTGGCTTGTAGAAGCTTCAGCCTCACTTCTACCCTCGTCTTTACATGATGTTCCACCTGTATGCCTATCTCAGTATCAAAGTTCACCCTTTTTATTAGGACACCTGTCATATTGGATTAGGGCCCACCGTAATGATCCCCTCTTGACTCATTATATCTGCAAAGACCCTATTTCCAAACAAGTTCACATTCTAAAGTACTGGGGTTAGGACTTCAACACAAGAATTTGGGGGGACACAATTCAATCCATAACAAAATGTATTCAACTTGATTTGTGTACCTGTTTGTTTCTTGTCCCCTCACTGGGCTATGGGCATTCTGTGGGTAGGGATTATGTCTATTTCCTTTCCTGCTATAAACTGAGTGCTCACCAGACTGCCTTGCACGTTTGTTTCTATTAGCTTCTCTTTTACCTTTGCTGATTTGTAAGCCTTCTTAATTGACTGAAGATAATAATGCTTGGTTATATGAATTTCAAATGTGTGGTGTGAGTTCATTTTTTTTCAAGTTTATTTTTCAAGGTTCCTTGTTTTTCTCATATGGATAGTCAGCATTCCAGCACCATTTGTTGTAAAGACTGCCTTTTCCCTGTTGAATTACATTGACTGCTTTGTCAAAAAACAATTGATCATATATGGTGCGTCTTTTTCTGGTGTCTCTTATTCTGTTCTATTGATCCATATGTCCATGTGGATGTCAATACAATGTTATTTTGATTACAACATTTTTTTATTATATCAATTTTATAATTATTCTAGAAATCAGTACAAGCTCTCCAACTTTGTGCTTCATTAAAGTTTCTCTGGCTATGTTTGGTCTTGTCATTTCCATATACATTTTAGAATCATCTTTTTAATTTTTACAATAAAGCCTGCTTGGATTTTCATTAGGATCATATGGGATTCATAGACAAATTTCAATAGAATTGACATCTTAACAACATGCAGTCTCCCAATCCATGAATTTAGTATGTCTTCCTATTTATTTAGGTCTTTAAAATTTTCTCTCAGCAGAGTTTTCTAGGTAACATATTTTGTTTAATGGGACTGTTTTGGATGCTAAATGGTATTTTAAATTTTACTTCCAATCATTTTTTTCCAGTTTATAAAAATTCAAGTGACTTTTATATAAAAGTCTTGTGATCTTCCTAAATTTACTTATTGTTCTAGTAGCTTTTTTGAGAATTTTCCCTTTATGCAATAATGTTTTCTATAAATAATTCTTACTTTTGTTCCTTCTAGATAATGTATCTTTTTTCCTCTTGCTAAGTTTTTTTATCACTGCTTTTTAGCAATTTAATCATGATGTGCTGTAGTGTGTTTTTTATTTCCTTATGTTTATCTTACATGAGATTTGTTGAGCTTGTTGGATTTGTAGTTTTATAGTTATTTTTGAAAAATTTTTAGACATTATTACTTCAAAACCATTTTTCTCCCCACTCTCCCTTCTGAGATTCTAATTAATTTACTTATTGTTGCCTCATAGGTTATTAAGTCTATTTTCCCCCTCCATTATTTTGTTTCTCTCTTAGCTTTAGTTCAGGTAATTTTACTCTTTTGTCTTTAAGCTCAGTCTTTTCTTCTGCAATATCAAATTGGCTATTAATCCCATCTTGTGAATTTTTTGTTTATAATGTACTTTTCATCCATGAAAGTTCCATTTGGTTCTTCTTTATATTTTTAATTTCTCTCCTATGTTCAAATTCCTTTTATATCACTGAGAATATTTATAACAGCTAGTTTAAGGTCTTTGTCTGCTAATTTGCATCATCTCTGTGGTTTCTGGATCTGTTCTACTGACTGATTTTTCTCCTGGATATGGCTCATGTCTTCATGTTTCATTGTTAAATTTAGTAGTATTTAATTGGATACTGGACATTGTGAACTTTATATACTGTTGAGTATCTGAATCTATCATCTCCTTTTAAGGAGTATTAGACTTTGTTCTGGCAGTCAGGTAAGTTATTCATAGATCACACTAATCTTTTGGATCATACTTTAAGATGCCTTAGAGTTAGCCTGAAGTTATTTCTACTCTAGTGCTAATTTAGCCCACCTACTCAGGTGTGTAAGGTATGGTCTTATGGGGTTGCTATTGAGCGCCTTCAGGGTCCAATGATTAAATTTACTCTACCATTTGAGAATGAGGGCATCTCCCAGGTTTGCGTGAGTCCTGTGACTTGACCAGCATGGCATATCTAAGTTTTGTTTTGGCTGGTCTCATATAGTATCATCCTATATATGTGCATTTGAATATTCAGCAACAGAATCAAAAGGACCCTATACATTTTCCAGGTACTATTTTATTTTTTTTGTACAGTTTCCTCTTTTCTGGTAGACTGGCCTTCCAAGTTCCTTTTACCTCAACCTTTCTGCACCCTATTTCAGTCTTCTGAAATCACCAAGTCTGCTGCGATATGCTTGGGTTCTCCCTCCCTGCACTGTGGTCTGGAAAGTGCCTATAGGCAGAAATTGGGACAATGGAAAGCTTGCCTCATTTTTCCCCCTTCTCGTAGGGATTACAGCCTTAAACTGTCTTTTGTTCATTGTTTGAAAAGAATTGTTTCATTTATTTTGTCTAGTTTTATAATCAATCATGGAGGGAGTCAAGTCTAGCTTAGTGATTACATCATGGTCAGAAGCAGAAAACCCTAAGACTCTTTTTGTGTGTATATTATACAGCTTCATAATTCCTGGACAAAACAGGTGGTATGAAATTCAAACTCCAAACACAAGCAAAAACATACTCAGTATGAATTTTCAGGGGAGGTTTCTTCATACTTTTCCTTGAACTCAGGGCATGGTATATAAACTTCTAGTGTCCCGTTGTTGATGGGCACACTTTTTTCTTCAGTTGTAGTTTTTCACTTAAGTTGTAATCCTTAGAAGTTTCTGGTTTTATACAGGCAACTTAATTCAAGATTCTTCAAATAACTAAGGCCCAAGATTTTGGCTCTAGCACACTACTGTTTGTTAAAAAATCAAGTTCTTACATTATGGAGACAATCAGCCCTATCTGCCATCCCTAAAACTCACTTGACAGGTACTCAGAGTATCAACATCCATGATTTCTCTTTTTCTGTTTCTATTTGGCTTTTGACCCCTTGGGATTTTCTTTACTTTCTTGAGTGCTTAGCCAGCACTTAAAAGGATGTTTGTTGTATTTTCACTTCTAGGTGACTCTCAGAGTACATAGTCAAATTGTCTTATAAGATTTTTAGTTTATCTAATCAGCCATAATATCAGAAATGAAAACAAACATTACGTTAAGCAATTTTTTTTCATGCAGCTAGACAGCTATTAGTATTAATGGCTTTATAATGTTCTAGAATTGATCTAATTTGCCTAGCTTGTCTCCATTGTCTCCATTATTTGATATGTAAGGTGTTTATATAATTCTTACTATTGTAACCAGTTCTCTTAAAAGTAGGTTTAGTACAGTGGATCCTTTTTTTCTTTTTCATAACCTTTCTTAAGCTCTAGCAGTAGAATTTTGAGGCTACAGTACATGAACATGTTTAAGATTCCCCTCTAGTTGTTATAAAGCTTTCTAGCCTCTACATCTCAGTAGTCCAGTGAATAAAACTGAAAGGGGATTCAGACTGAATAGCAGGTGGATATTGGTTTTCCAGTTTTCATTATTTTATGAATAATAAAGGAGGTTAAACTAATTCCTGGAAAAGATAACCCTTAGTGGCCTGGAGATGTATCCAGCACAAACAAGAAGTCCTCTAACAAACCTCCAAGCAGTGACACTGCACAAATGCAGCAGCTGTTTATTTGCATGCCTGCTTTGCCAAGAAGGATTTTCCGTAAACACCAGCAGTTCCACTTTGTTACAGGTGATTCTAATGTAAAAGAGTTTACAAAAAAGTACCCCTCCCATCACATTTTGCAATGAAAGTGTTTATTTCAAAGTGCTTGCATTTTCCATTGCTTTCTGGCAAGTACTTTGGTAAGCTCACAAATGTTCATTCTAAACTAAGAAGCTCAGGAGTAGAAAATCAGTAGGAAAAACTTCTTCCCAAGTGAGAAGTGTGCCAGCAAAGGTCACTCCTCTTTGAATATCTCCAACAAAGATTTCTCAGATGAACGTGAGAGACACTATCCTGGGAGTCAAGGATGTTTTGAGTCCCATTCTGCCAATTGCTAACTTTGGGTGAGCTACCTTCTCTGTACCTGGTTTCCTCTTTGGTAAAATAGGGGATTTTCCTGTGATCCCCAAAATCTTCTCTTACATTTCCAGAGGCTAAATATAACTTGTCAACTACTTTTATGCATTTCATAAAGGTTGACAAATTCTTTATGACTTTTATTCATTTTTGTTTATGCTACCAGTGTGGGAAACAAACGCAGAAGAAAAATTATTAAATTTCCTTACTACCTACAGCACATTGACAAGTCCTTGAAACAGGCAGAGTGACATTCCTCTAGGGACTCAACTGCCTCGATGTTAATACTTTGCTAAGGGCAAAAGGCAATCCTAGCCTGACCACCTCCCCCTCCCCCAGGATCCTGTAAGTCTACTTTAACGTATAAAAATTCCTTTGGAAACTTCCTTTTTCTCTAAACACCCCCCCTCCCCGCCAAGATACATGTTGATAATCATCCCCCAAGCATGGCCCACCGATATATATCTGAAGGGTCTCATGACTAAGGTTTTATTAGACGGTTATAAATGACCTTTTCCCAACAATAGCTAGCCCCCTCAAGGTCCTGGAAACCTTGTTTCAAAATTCCTTAGAGACTTACACTATCCCTAACCCCCTCCCAACTTGAAAGTATATAATGGACTACTCCTCATGATCCCATTGCAGCTCTTTCTGCCCACAGGTCCTGTCCCCATGCTTTAATAAAATCACCTTTTTGCACCAAAGACATCTCAAGAATTCTTTCTTGGATGTTGGCTTCGAACCCTAATAATGTTTTTCCCACATCACTACTAACTGTATCTCTTGTTAAAAAAAAAAAACAACAAAAAACACAGGCCCCAAATGGCAGCACTTAGGTTAGGGCCACAAGTCAGTAAACCAACATGTAATATCTAACCTAATGTAGCAGTTTCAATCCTCTCCTGCCCACCACCAATATAATCTTTAACAGGTCAACATAGAATTTCCTGGTCAATATTAAATTTACTGATAGACCTCTTCAGCTCTCCTTAGGAGGGCAACTTTGCCTAAACAATGCATTCTTTGCTAACAAATTCCTTTCTTTCCTTTTTTTTAATGTTCTCTATTTGCCTTTAAAAACTTTCTTTTGTTTAGCTCAGCAGGTATCCCCTCTACTTATTAAGATGGGATGCTACTTCATTCATGAATCTTTTAATAAAGCCAGCTAGATCTTCAAATTTACAAGGGTGGATTTTGTTTTTAACACCTTTAGTAAGTTGTATCATTACTATCTTTTTTATGTCTCTTTCCCCTACTCAGCTTTAAGCTGTTTGGGGTCAAAAACTGTCCTATGCATCCCAGGCCCTAGCACATACCTAGCACACAACAGTTGCTCAGCAAATATTTTATATTAGAATATATATAAATTCATTATATATAATGAATTTAAATATAAAATTCATTATACTAATGCCATTTAAGTGATTTCTTGCTAATGTTTATTTATATGTCAGAAGTTAGTAGCACACATTTTTATATTTTCTTTAATCTTCCATTTTTTATAATCTTCCCAGATGTACTCAAGCAGCTCATTCCTTAATTTTTTCCAATCACTGTGTGTTTGTGGAGGCATTGCAACAATCGACATGGTGCTTGGAAATGAAGTGCTCAATATATGTTTGATGGATAAATATGTTTCCGCATGTGACAAATTGTAATCATGACACTAGATCAAATAGGCCTAAGGTTTTTGAGCTTTGAAAACCTTTGCTTTGCTTTCTCAAATGTGCTTCCAGCTGCAGATTAATCTCAGCCTTCCTTTGTGCTTGTGCTGATTGGTTTTCCCCAGAGAAAACATTGTTGACTTCATGTAATCCAAATTCGTTAGGAATTGAGCCAAATTTCTATATATGAAACCCTCTGGACTGAGTTTTTTCTTAGCTCAGATATACTCTATAGTCCCTTTATCTGCAGTGAAGATTTTTATTGCATAATCTACATCTGATGTCAGTGGAAGCTCCAGAGGAGAAATGAGGACAGCATACAGAATGGGATCTAGAGAGATGACTGACAAGTGGAAATTTTACCTCAGGTTGGCCTGGCCTTCAATCTGACTCATCCTACTTAATCTCACATATCAGAGCAACAGCTTTGGCTAGTTTCATTCTCATTCTCTCTGTGTGTTTCTCTCACACAGGTACATACATACACTCACAGTAGAGAGAATAGTGTAGTGGTTAAAGGCACTTTGAAACTCAACAGACTTAGTTTAAATCTCAGTTTTGCCGCTTATTTTTTCATTTGCTTTATGACTCTAAACAAATTATTATTATTTTTTTAGTTTCCTTGGGTCCAAGCTTCTTTATCTGTGGAGACTGGATGATAACAACAGTATTTTCTTAGTCTGCTTTTGGATGAAGTAAATGAGATAATTCAGGTAAATTTCTTAGCACCATGGCTAGCATATAGTAAGTTCACAATTAAGGGTGACTCTACCTAGCATACAATCTCTCTATTCAACTGCATAGCTTTCTTCTGATACCTGATGATGAATAAAATTACTGAAATTTCCCACTTTTCCTCTTCTGGTAGCATACAGTTTTCCTTGTCTAAGCCTTAAATAAGCGAGACACTTCCCTAAATCAGGACTTAAGGAGATAGACAAGCACATCATACTTCACTTATGGGAAAACACAGATGAGAATCTTGAAAGAAGAAAAAATGAGCTATGAGAGGGCCAAATAAGTTCAACAGAGTTCAGGTATTAAAAATTCCAATAACTGACTCATGAGAGAGATCATTAGGCCTCTCTGAATATCTGCTTATTTTTAGTCCATAAATAATTGTAACAAGCATGGAGTTTCCCCATCTCTGAGAGAGAATGGACGTTCCGGATTAGGAGATTCAGAGTAGGAGAAAAACACAACTCATTGTGAAAGTGCTGAAAGCCTAAAGGACAAGGAAAGAAAGAAAAAGAAACAGGAATGTTTGTATTTGTTAAAGGAAGAAACTGTTTGTAGTAGCATTTCCCAAATTATGTTCTTTCTATAGGATGTCAACACATAGTGGCAATGAAAGAGTTTTGTGATCAACGGGTATGGAAAACACTGGGTTAAATAAGTCAAGATAGATTACTTTTTTACATGGCTTCACAAAGTCTTTAATATGTTGGGTATATTCAGACTCTCTAAGGATGGTGTGTGGGTATAGTATACTGGGATTCCCAATCTAACTTCACCACTGAATCCCTTTTCATGGAATATTCATGGCACTAGTATTTCATAGAACCTACTTTGGATTACTCTGGTCTCAATGATAGAACCTAGTTTGGGTTACTCTTTATACAAAGGGTCAAATGGTCCAACACTTATTGATAAGTGATCAAGGCATTGTGATATAATGTGAAAAGATTAGAATGTGCCTAATGCCATCTTTTACAAGAAGTGAATACCTTCAAACCAGCTACTTTACTTTCAGTTATTCAATCTTAGAAATACTCATAAAATTCTCCATACCTTTGTGACATTCTTCATGGATGTGTTATTTATAATGTTAAAACACTTAATGACTAAAGGTCTATCAGTAAGAGATTGCTAGGATAAATGGTGGTTTAGCCAATATGATGAAATACTATGTAAGTGTTTAAAAGAATGTTGTAACTCTACCTGTATGGACAGGGAAATATACACTCAACACATTGTTGGGGAAAAAAAGGAAAGTGCAGAAAGAATGCATAGAAGGTTACATATTTATTTTAAAAGCCACACACAAATAAACACTGTGAGTGTATGTGTGTACACACACACACACACACACACAGATGTATTTGGGGAGCAAGAAGGAAGAATTTCAATTTTTCCTGTATGATTTCTTCTTCCAGTTACAATGTAGAATGTTGTAAGAGACTACTGCTCCCACCCTGACAATAAAATAAAGCTAAGTAACCCACAAAATCATACTAAGAAATTCTTTAGAGAGCTGAGGATATAAAGAATTCTAAATGAAATAATCAGAAAGGGATAAGCTACTCCTAGGGGAGGATGCCATAACTGTTTTCATCCCTGAAGGCATGGCAGGAGGATCAAATCTGCCATAAATAGGGTTAGTAGGAAACAAGTCCAATTTATAACAATCTTTTCATGGCCAAGTGGTCTGGTGTAGGCTGGCATGACAAATTAGAATCCCAAGCAAATGCAAACCAAAGCAAGAATCACTCACGTGCCACTTCTTTTCCACAGCAACTTTACAAAGTACACAGGGTAGAGTGCCAAATTTTTTTTTCAAGGAGGTAATCTTCCGAAGGCTGGTGTCAGAGTAGTATGGCATAGAGATTTAATAAGACACCAAAAACTAAGAAGTTGATGGCTGTGTCATAAAAGTGAGACCTCCCACAATTTGGGGACTTGGCAGGTCAATTGTAGAGGATAGCAAGATCTCAAAACTCTCACTAGTAACGAAATCCCAAGTCCCAATAAAGGGAAAACTCTGATCCTGTCATCAAATCTGTTGAAGTCAATAGTGAACCAAATTAAAAAAAACTGCAACAATTCCCAGAACCAGCTCAATTATAGGTTAGATTATTAGATGGACTTCACTGTCCACATTAGCAGACTGAATAAAAAAGGAAATGCTCTTTTCAAGGAGTTAATATTTATTTTATTCTATGGTTCTTTTTTCACACAATGTCTAGTATATAACAAAAAAATTATGAGATGGGCAAAGAAGCAGGAAAAAGTGATTCATAATCAAGAGAAAAAGTAGTCAATAGAAGCAGTCCAAATGTTGGAATTAGAAGAAAGACTTTAACTGGTTAATATTTTAAAGAGTCTAGTGGAAGAAAGGGACAAAGAGATGAAGAGTTTTAACTGAGAATGAAAGCTTTAAAAAAGAACCATACTTTTATGTTGCATGATTTTGTATCATTTATATTTTAACAGTGAGATGTGTATTAAAATTTTAAAAAGTTTAAAAACAAATTTCCAAATGTTTACATGTGCAGTGGTTATAATGTAATTCAAATACTTTAGAAGGAAATTTCAACTCTATGGAAAAACTTTGGTATAGATCTAGGCACACCCTGAAGTTTACTGGCAATAATGGTTCTATTGTACTTAGAGGCAATCATTCAATGAAGTTCTCCAGATGGACATCTAGACATTAAAATGGTGACCACACCGAAAGAGCCAAGATGTCCATCAACAGATGAATGGATAAAGAAGATGTGGTATATATACACAATGGAATATTATGCAGCCATCAAAAGGAATGAGATCTTGCCATTTGCAATGACGTGGATGGAACTGGAGGGTATTATGTTGAGCAAAATAAGTCAAAAAGAGAAAGACATGTATCATATGACCTCACTGATATGAGGAATTCTTAATCTCAGGAAACAAACTGAGGGTTGCTGGAGTGGGGGGTGGGGTGGGAGGGATGGGGTGACTGGGTGATAGACACTGGGGAGTGTATGTGCTCTGGTAAGCGCTGTGAATTGTGCAAGACTGTTGAATCTCAGATCTGTACCTCTAAAACAAATAATGCAATATATGTTAAGAAAAAAAAAAAAAGAAGAAGAAGAAGGTAGCAGGAGGGGAAGAATGAAGAGGGGGAAATCGGAGGGGTAGACGAACCATGAGAGACGATGGACTCTGAAAAACAAACTGAGGGTTCTAGAGGCGAGGGGGGTGGGAGGATGGGTTAGCCTGGTGATGGGTATTGAGGAGGGCACATTCTGCATGGAGCACTGGGTGTTATGCACAAACAATGAATCATGGAACACTACATCTAAAACTAATGATGTAATGTATGGGGATTAACATAAGAATTAAAAAAAATGGTGACCACACCAATAGTACTTCTAAAAGCCTATATGTAGGAAGTAGACTTTTCAATCCCAGCAGTATGATTCCAGAAAAAACAATTGTCCCTAGGGGAGAGAGAAAAGTACTGTTTTCTCTGGGAAGAGACTTTATACTTGTCTTTCAAGGAGCAATGGCAGATTCTTATGCAGCTATGGGCATAAGGCTGTTATATACAGAGTAATGGGCATGTTGTCCAGGATGGTCAAATTCAGTCCTGGGCTGGATGTGGCAGAAACCAATGAATATTGATTTTTAAAATATATATTTGATTCATCTGTACAGAAGGATTTTGACTTTTCAGGGCAACATTGTTTATAAGATGCTACTAGTTGAGTTAAATAGGGATAAAACTGAAAAAAATAAAGAGGTGTGTCAAATAGGGTGAACGGTGTTTCAAATTTAATGAGATAAAACCTTAATTAGGGGATATAAGTAATGATGCATCTTCTCAATTTATAACATGCTTCTATACAAGTTCACATATAAGTTCTCATGAAGCAGAGAAACTCTTTAGTCATGATCCTGTGGTATAAATTTTAGAATTTTTTAACACGTTTTCTAACCCAACATGAATTTGTTATCATGATCATATATTTCCTTGAGGACTGAGGATCTGTAAGACTACACATCCTGAATCTTTCTCAGTAATGGTAATAGCAAGAACAAGGTTGTTCTGTATGTATCTCAGTGCCTCCTTGACCAGAAATTTGTAACTGCCCCCACTTCCAAGTCCTTTACAGGATTTTGTGTGTTTCCTAAAAACTGAAAATCAAGATTTTGTTTTTGTTTTTGTTTTTTTCCCCAAAAGAAGTGAAAGCTGAGATACAGATTACTGATGAGTTGAAAAGTCCCTCTGAACACATGTTCAGTGGGAGAATATCCAAAAAAGATGTTGTAGAGCTGAGGGAGAGAGAATTTCTCAGCAAGATTTTTTTTCATTCTATGGGAGTCCTGTTTCTTATACCCTGGATTAAGATATGGCAAAAGAATGAGAATATTTTGAGAATGAGATAGAGGGGAATAAAATTACTGGGTTGAACTGTCACTTCAAATATCAAACATTGGCTCAGAAACAGACTGTGCTTGCTGAAGAACAAGCTGAGATGTATAGATTGTGGTGGTATTTTTTGTTGGAAGGAATGTTAAGCTTTTGCTTATCAGTCACCTGCAGGGGGAAGGGGAGTGTAAAATGACAAGAAGAAATGGCAAGAGGAGCATATGGTCATCTCTTTCTGCTGCCCAAGGTTTTATAGAACATGCTGTTCTCTGGGACCTCCTACCTCCATCAGGAATAAGCTTATGTGCTACATTTGGATCTTGATCCACTGGCTTGAATCCAGTTTATTTCTCTCCTCAGGGGTTAAGAATGAAGACAAGCTTGGGGCATATACAGCATTGTGAAGATAAATATCACCATGCCATTTTTGAACAAAATGTATTGTACTCTTTCTGATTCCAAATGCCTGTTTGTCAAACAGCTATTTGCCTATACTATGTATGTTTGGATAATTGGCTTAGGGTATTTGGCTTCTAGGTAGGATTTTTCTTCATGCATTGTAAGTATACAAGTCCTCCATAACCCTATGATCGTCCCCTGTAGTCAGATCTCTTATTTTTCATTTCTTGTTTCCTAGATATAATTTCATTTCAGTGGAAATAAACCACTAAGGCCATTATGGAGACGTAACAGAGTCAAGTTTGTTTGTTTGTTTCATGGAATTTATAATCTTTTGTATGGTTTAATCTTTGTGTGTGTGTGTGTGTGTGTGTGTGTAGCTATTCCTAAAGTTTGGTCCTGACTATTGATATCCTTGAAAGTGGAATGTAAATCATTTCAAAAACAGTTGGACATCTAAACCTTGGATGACCTTCAAAGTTTCTTGGGACCAGTGGAACATTTCTCCATTTCTACAGCCTCCACAGATGTTTATATGTGATAGGCTACAGTCAAGTGCTAAGTAAATAAAATATTTGTGGAATGCCTGCCATGTGCTCAATAATGTGCTAGTTATTTGTAAAGGACAAAACGAGATAGAGTCCTTGTGCTTCTATTCTCTTTCTGGACTACTGTCACAAGTACTTTATTTACCCTTTACATTGCTCCTCCATTGTTACCTTTCTAAAGCCCTGACCTCAGTGCATTCTTCATTGTTTCTTAAATAAAATTCAATGAACACCCTCTGTGAACTAGTTGCAAACTATTTTTGCTTCTTCAGCTCTTACCAGCTTAACAGACAAATTATTTTTTCCCTACAGCATTCCTAGAAAATTCAGGGCTTCATATGTTTGGTCACTGTAGTTCCTCCGAATCAATCACTCTTTCTCAGGGACTTGACCCATCTATATCCTTCAGGGCTGACATTAAATGCCACCTCCTCCAAGTTTCCTTCCTTCATACTCTATCTCTGTCCATTATTTCCTCCTCCATCTTGTATTCCATAGTGCCATTATCCTTGAAGCTTTTCCTTGAACTATGATGTTATGACAATATTCTCATTCTGGAGTTATCAAATATTCCCTTGCCAAAGTTGAAAATGTCTTCCTTTAATGTCTCACTTTTCTATTTCTTGAGAAGTTTTCAGTATAATAACCCTTTAGAAAAATCACTGTTTGGCTTCTAGGCATATGGATTCACTGTCTTATCATATATCCAGGCAATCAAAATCTTTTCACCTCATCAGTCATTCCATCATGTTTTCTCATCACTGTTAATTACATTTGTCTAATGGTGCAAGTTGTTTAGCTCTTCTAAGAAAGTTTTGTGGGATTTTCTTTTTTCAACAAGAAAAGTTCTTTTAAAGCAAGGATAAAAGATATCAGCTACTATAAATGTAGGTGAGGTGGGTCATTTATATATTGTTACAATCTCTTATCATACAATATATATTTAATTACCAGAATATTCTTCACAAAAATAAAAAATGCTTTGAGGTCAAGGGATATATTTTATTCCTTTTTATATTCCCTTAGTACTTTGTACAGTGCCATGAATATAGCAAAAGCTTATTGAACTTTTGTTGAGTTGAATAGTTTTTTTTTTTTTTTAAAGATATTTATTTATTTGACACAGAGAGAGAGAGAGAGCACAAGCAGGTGGAGTAGCAGGTAGAGAGAGAGGGAGAAGCAGGCTCCCTGCTGAACAAGGAGCCTGATATGGGACTTGATCCCAGGGTCGTGGGATCATGACCTTAGCCGGAGGCAGTCACTTAACCAACTAAGCCACCGGGTGCCCTGAATTGAATAGTCTCTAAAAGGGAAAGCCATGTTAGTGTTTCTCTTCCTAAAATGTTGCTATTTTATTTCATGAGAAAGACCCAACAGAGATTATAAAATATGATCAAGGTTTCTCTACCAAAATATGTTTTTTTCCCCATAAAATCACAGCAAAAGTAACACATTTTTTATGCTAGCCATTAAAATATCATTTGGTGGTAGTTCTCCCCTTTCAAGTTAATAGTCCTTAACAAAGAAGCTATACTACAGAAAATACAAGCATTGCCTTCAGAGTAGAAATGTAAATAGCTATAATTTGTTCTTCCCCATTTTTCAAATATATACCATCTGGTTTATCCCTTAGCACTGGAGAACCATTTTTAGAATTATTTCCCCATGATCCATTCTCCATCCCATTCTTGCCCTGAAGATATTCCTGTACTTAACATTATTAGCTCACCAGGATATAATAACCATTACTGTTTATAAAGGTATTCATTATCTCCTAGAAATTTGAGCAAACTTATCAGAACCCAATTCTTTCACACCAGGACTCTACAATGGAGCCACAGATTGCAGGCACCATTTGGTATTGGGCTATCTCTCACTAATAAACTTTTGCCAAAACTACAAGATTAAGCTAGTACTTAGAAGTCCATTCCAGTTGCTTTCTCATCTGGCACAAATTTTGAAGCCCTAGGTTACTATGCTATACCTCATCAATTCATGATGCCTCTCTTCTCTGATTTATGTAGCATGAAGTTGGAAAACTGTATGGGACAGCTGGTACTAGACCTCCAGTCTGGGGGTTCTTACTTGTGGATTCAAATCAACCCTTACCTTATATTCTTGCTAGAATGGTCTACAAAATGTAAGAAATAGGCCCACATATACCATCAAAACAAGACATAGATGGCTTATATGGTCAATTAATCTATGACAAAGGAGACAAGGACATACAATGGGGGAAAAGACAGTCACTTCAATAAATGTGCTGGGCAAACTAGATAGTTATATAGCAAAAGAATAAAACTAGACCACTTTCCAACACCATACACAAAAATAAACACAAAATCAATTAAAGATCTAAATGTGAGACCTGAAATCATAAAACTCCAAGAAGAGAGTTTTTAATTTCTTTGATATCGATTGTAGCAACATTTTTCTAGATATGTCTCATAAGGCAAGAACAAAAGCAAACAAACTATTGGGACTACATCAAACTAAAAAAGCTTTTGCACAGTGAAGGAAACCATCAATAAAACAAAAAAGCAAGCTCTTGAATGGGAGAACATAATTGCAAATTATATATCTGCTAAGAGTTTAATATTCACAGTACATAAAAAAAACTCATATAACTCAACTCCCCCATCCAAAAAAATTGATTTAAAAATGGTCAGAGGCCCTGCATAGACATTTGCAAAGAAAACACACAGATGGCCAACATAAATAAAAACATACTAAACATCACTAATCATTAGGGAAATACAAATCAAAACTACAGTGAATTACCACCTCTCATCAGTCAGAATGGCTAGTATCAAGAAGATAAAGAAAGAACAAGCTTTGCTAAGAGTGTGAAAAGGGAATTCTCATGGTCTTTGAGTAGAAATGTATATTGATGCAGCCTTTATGGAAAACAGTGTGAAGTTTCCTCAAAAAATAAAAAATAGAAATACCATATGATCCCACAATTCCACTATTGAGTTTCTACCCAAAGAAAATGAAAACACGGGCGCCTGGGTGGCTCAGATGGTTAAGCGTCTGCCTTCGGCTCAGGTCATGATCCCAGAGTCCTGGGATCGAGTCCCGCATCGGGCTTCCCGCTCCTTGGGAGCCTGCTTCTCCCTCTGTTTCTCTCTGTCTCTTATGAATAAATAAATAAAATCTTAAAAAAAAAGAAAAGAAAATGAAAACACTAATTTGAAAACATGTATGCATTCCTATGTTTGTTGCACCATTATTTACAATGCCAAGATATGAAAGCAACCTCAGTGTCCGTCAATAGATGAATGGATAAAGATGTTGTATATACATATACAAGACACTATTACTCAACCATAAAAAAGAATGAAATATTGTTATTTGCCACAACATGGATGGACCTAGAGGGTATTATGCTAAGTAAAATAAGTCAGAGAAAAAAAATACCAAATGATTTCATTTATATGTGGAATCTAAAAAACAAAACAATGAACAAACAAAACAAAACAGAAACAGACTCACAAACAGAGAGACCAAACTGGCAGTTGCCAGAGGGGAAGAGCTTTGCGGGAGGGTGAAATGGGTGAAGGGAATTAAAAGATACAAACTTCCAGCTATAAAATGAGTAAGTCACAGAGATAAAAAGTACAGCATAGGAAATACAATTAATAATATTGTAATAATATATATGTTGGCCATTGGTATCTAGATTTATCATGGTGATAATTTTGTAATGTCTATATAAATGTTAAATCACTATGTCATTTAACTGAATTAATTTAATAATGTATGTCAACTATACTTCAATTTAAAGAAAGGAAATTATAAATACTCTTGAAAAACAAGATAAAAGACATGAAGATGAAATTTACAAAAAGATATAAACATGAAACTTGAACATGAAAAGATAACTCATATTAAAATAAATCCAAGTTAAAACTCATTGAGATAATATATCTCATCAGATTGGGAAAATTCAAAAGCTTGACAATACATTTTGTTCCCATGGCTGTGGAAAATCAAGCACTTTCATATATTTCTGGTAGAAATGCAATAAAGTAGGAATGCAAAGTCATTATGGAGGGGAATCTGGTACCAACTAATACAAGTACATAAGCATCTATCCTTCAACCCAGCAATCTTACTTATAGTAATTTATCCTGAAGATACACTACTGACAATACAAAAAATACATATACACAAAGAGCTAATACTTGCAGTGTTATTTTTAGGAAACTATTTAAATGCTCTATGCTTATAGGAGAGTGATTAAATAGACTATGACCCATATATTCAATGGAATACTATGCAGCTGTAAACAAAGAATGAGAAAAATCTCTATGAATGATGTGGAGTGATTTCTGGGAGATACAGTTAAATGAAAAAGGGAAAGTGCAAAAGAGCTTAAATGCTACATTGTATAAAAGAAGAGGAAATAAAGAGCATATATACATCTACTCATCTAAAAAAACACAAAAATAATAAATCAGGAAACAATAGTGTTGGTTACCTACATGGGGTAAGGGAAATGAAATGGAAGAAATGCAGGAGGCAGTAACACTTTTCTGAGTATACTCAGAAGGAGGAAAAGTTAAAACTGAAAGCAAATTGAAAAGAAATGAACTGTATTTATAATAAATGATATAACCACACTAAAAGGGAGCAGGAGAAAGAACTATTCCAATGACTTTATGAACAGAGTATTTGATCATATACTCTTAGTCCTGCATAGGACTTCAAGTGTATGTAAAACGTTTTACCAAAATGGATCCCATGCTGGCCATGAAGTAAGTCTCAACAAATTTAAAAGGATAAAAATCAGAGAGCGTATGTTCTCAGACTATAATATATATAAGCTAGGAAGAAATAGCAGAAAGATAACTAGAAAATATTTACCCCCAAACTGAAAACTAAGCAATACACTGATAAATAGCTCATGAGTCAAAGAAGAAATCATAATGGAGGTTTAGAAAATATTCTGAACTGAACGATAATGAATATGGCACATCAAAATTTGTGGGATGCAGCTAAATCCATGCTTAGAGGGCAATTATGAACTTAGATGCATATATTAGAAAAAAAATCTAAAAACAACTATCTAAATATCTTTCTCAAAGGGGTAAGGGGGAGGAAGCAATTGTAACCCAAAGAATGTAAGTGAAAGAAAGTTAATAAACTTAAAAAAATGTACAATAGACAGAATTTTAAAAATTCAAAGGGTATGACTTAGAAAAAAACTACAAAAAGTGATAAACTCCTGGAAATGCTCATCAAGAAAAAGGAAGATGCAAATAACCAATAACCAAGAGAATTAAAGGATTATTATTAAAGATTCAACTGACAAGACAATACCATTGGAAGATATTATGCACAACTTTATATCAATAAAATTAAAAATTTAGATGATGTGGACACATTCCTATAAAAATAAAACCTATTAATTGACTTAAGCAGAAGAAAATGTGAATAACCTTATATATATTAAGGAATTGAATTCATTATTTAAAACATTCCCACAAGAAAATTTTGGGACCATGTGGCTTTACTGCCAATTTCTTCCAAAATTTAAGGAATAAATAACACTGATCTTATGCAAACTGTTTCAAAAAGGTAGAAAAATAGGAAACAATTCCCAATTTATTTTATCTGCCTTGACACCAAAACCAGATGCACACCTTATATGAAATGAGAGAAAGATAGAAACAAAAGAATATTATTGGAGATCTGGTCCAAGTTGGTGACAACTTCTGAACTCACCTCCTTTCATAAACACACTGAATCTACAGCTACATACAGAGAAATTCCCCGTGAAAGCTATCTATAAAATAGCTGAGCAGCTCCTATACATCAAGGCAAAAGAGAAAAATAGGTATTTCACCCATATCAAAATGGGTAGGAAAGACAGACACAGGCTTGCAATAAACCTGACCCCTGGTATAGCTCTATATAATTGGGAGGAAACTGCCAACCTCTCCCTGAGGAGTGAAGGGTTGGGACCCCACATCTAGTGCCTCAATTTTAAGACTCCCACTTGAGGATGGCCCTGAAAACAGCTCTGAAAGCCAAAGGGACTAGTGTCCACAAGACACACAACAAATAAACAGTTCATAAGGGGCTTGTGTGGACTCAGTGGAACTATTGGCCAGGGCTTAGTACACAGGGACCAGACAAAAAAACTCCCATCTTTCAGTCTTTCCTTGCAAGAGGCCTATTTGTATACTTTAAAAGCTGCTGCTTGAGGATCAGTCTTCTGATATAACATGTATTTAGGGACTGATGATGATCCTCCCTGGAGACTGGGGCAGCTAACAGATACCATCTTCACCTTCTCACTCCAGCCCACTCCAAATTGGCCATATCTCCCTGGACGGAGCTCATACACACCTCTGGTGCCCCAGCTGTTATGAAGGCCATAACAGCCAAGTTATAGGCCCCTAGATTGCCTGGCTCTGATAGCCAATGGAGTCTGCATTTATGAGTCCAACAGGACTGTAGCAAACAAAGAAACAACACTTACCAGGCTATCCTCCCAGGACTCAAGACAGAGAGAAACATCAGAAACACCTATCTCAGGCTTTCCCTGAAAAAGCCTAATTTTATACTTTAAAAGCTACTTTCTGAACATCAGATTTCTAATTCAGCATGCATCTAAGAGCTGTTATCCTCCATCGACAACAGGAAAGTCTAAGGGCACGTTTACTGACCTTTTCCTCTAACCTGCTTCAAGTTACCAGTGACACTCTTGAAGAAGCTTGTGCACATGTCTGGTGCCCCAGATTTTGTGGTGTCACCCAAGGGATGAAATTAGGATCACCTGACTCTGATAGCCAAAGGGGTTTGCATTAGCAAGACCTACAGAATTGCAGCAAACAAAGAAGCAGTTATTAATAGGTTCAGGAGCAGCTCCCATGGCTATATAGTCAGACCCACACAGAGAAAGCAGGCAAAAAAAAGTCAATCTCCCTGTTTCTCCTAAGGGCTCTACATACATACTTTTCCAGCTGCTGCCTGAGGGTCTGGCTTTCAATAATCCTGCATCTAGGTGCTGATTGTGATCCTCTGGGACATGGATAGATCCTGGTACACTCTCAACTACTGGGAGCCACAAAGAACAAACAAGGTGGCATGAATAATCACAAAGGTTTGAGAGAGAGAGAGACAATCAGAAACACTGGCTGGGCTGAATGCCAATTCTTTCCTATAGGATGCTTCTTTGTCAAGACTGGGAGAGGTGGCTATTTTATCTAATGTGCAGAAACAAACACAGAGTCAAGAAAAATGAAGACACAGAGGCATATATGTTCCAAACAAACAAGCAAACAAACAAAAAAGCAAGATAAAACTCCAGAAACAGATTTTAATAAGATGGGAGATAAATGATTTACCTGATAAATGTGTTTAAAATAATGGTCATAAAGATGCTTACTGAAGTCAGGAAACCATGCGTGAAAAAAGTGAGAATTTCAGCAAAGAAATAGAAAATATAAAAGAGTACTAAATCACAGAGCTGAAGAATACAATAACTTAACTGAAAAATACAAGAGAAGAGTTCAATGGCAGAATAGAATTGGCTAACTCAAAAACAGGGCAATGTACTTCATCCAAACAAAGCAACAAAAAGAAAAATGAATAAAGAGTGCAGGTAACAAAGGGAGTTATGGGAAATCATCAAGCAGTCCAATGTAGACATTATAGAGGGTCCAAGAAGGAAAAGGTGGGGGGAGAGAAAGTTCATTCAAAGAAATAATGGCTAAAAACTTGCCTAAGTTGGGTAAAGTACCAGACATCCAAATCTGGGAAGTCCACTGAGTTCCAAATAAGATGAATCTAAAGGGACCCACCTGAGACATATTATAATTAAATTGTCAACAGCTAAATAAGAGAACCTTAAAAGCAACAAGATTAAAAACAAACAAACAAACAAAAGTAATTGTTACATGAAAGAGAATCCCCATAAGACTATCAGCAGATTTTTCAGCAGAAACTTTGCAGGCCAGAAGAAAGTGACAGGATATATTCAAAGTGCTGAAAGAAAAAAAAATGCCAACCAAAAATAGTCTACCTGGAAGTTTTCCTTCATAATGGAAGGAAGCATAAAGAATTTTCCAGACAAGCAACAGCTGATGGAGTTCATCACTACTAGAATGGCCTTACAAGATTTTTAAATGAACTTCTTCAAGCTGAAACACCTATCGGGCTTTCCCTGAAAAAGCCTAATTTTATACTTTAAAAGCTACTTTTTGAACGTCAAGTTTCTAATTCAGCATGCATCTAAGAGCTGTTATCCTCCATTGACAACAGGGAAGTCTAAGGGCATGTTTACTGACCTTTTCCTCTAACCTGCTTCAAGTTACCAGTGACACTCTAGAAGTGGATGAAAAGGATGCTAACTAGTTAAGGGGAAATGTATGAAAGTATAAATTTCAATGGTAAAGGTAAATATATGGTTAAATTCAGAATACTCCAGTGTTGTAACAGTGGTGGATAAATCACTTATAATTTTAGTATGAAGGTTAAACAAAAAAAGTACTAAAAATAACTATAGCTACAACAATTTGTTAATGAACACACAAAGTAAAAAGATGTAGACTGTCACATCAAAAACAAAATGTATGGGAGTAGAGTATAATCGTAGAGCTTTAGTACACATTTGAAGTTGTTATCAGCTTAAAATAGACCGTTATAAGATGTTTTATTTAAGCCTCATGGTAATCACAAAGCAAAAACCTATAGTAGATAGAAGAAAAAGAAGATAAAGGAATCTAAGTATACTATTACAGGAAATTATCAAATATTGAAAGAGAGAATAAAAGAACAAAGAATTCCAAAAATGCCAGAAAACAATTAACAAAACATTAACAGTAAGTCCATACTTATCAATTACTTTAAAATTAAATGGATTCACTGTCTGGAACTGAAGGTTCTAGAGGGGAGGGGGGTAGGGGGAAGGGTTAGCCTGGTGGTGGGTATTAAAGAGGGCATGTACTGAATGGAGCACTGCATGTTATATGCAAACAATGAATCATGGAACACTACATCAAAAACTAATGATGTAATGAATGGTGACTAACATAAAATAAATAAAAAAAAGTAAATGGACTAGGGGAGCCTGGGTGGCTCAGTTGGTTAAGCGTCTGACTCTTGATTTCAGCTCAGGTCATGATCTCAGGGTCATGAGGGGGATCCCTGGGTCAGGCTCTGTGCTGGGTGTGGAGCCTGCTTAAAATTCTCCCTCTCCTTCTGCCCCTCTCCTCACCCCTGCTGGCGTGTGCTCTCTCTCTCTCTTTCTAAATAAATAAATAAATAAATAAAAAGTAAATGCACTTAATTCTCCAATCAAAAGACAGAGAGTGCTGAAGAGATTAAAAAGAAAAAAAATCAAGACCCAACTATATGCCGCCTATAAGAGCCTCACTTTTATTTTAAGGATACACAGATATTAAAAATGAAAATGAAAGAAACAGATATTGGATGAAATGGAAACAAAAGAAAGCAGGAGTATCTATACTTAGACAAAATAGAATTTTGGCTAAAGATGATAAAAGACAGACAATTATTAAATAATAGTAAGAGCTGGTTTTTTGAAAAGATAAACAAAAGTTAAACCTTTTCTCTTACCAAGGGGGAGAAAAGGACTCATTTTTTTTTTTTAATGACACTGGAAACATTATAACTGATGCCACACAATAGAAATGATGATAAGAAACTACCATGAAAAACTATATACCAACTACTTGGTATATACCAACTAGAAGAAGTAAATTCCTAGAAACATATTACCTACCAAGACTGAATCCTGAAGAAATAGAAAATCTGAATAGATCGTTTATGAGTGAGGAGACTGAATCACTAATGAAAACAAACAAACAAAACAAGAAAACTACCAACAAGTAAAAGTCCAGGACCAGATGGCTTTATTGGTGAAATCTTCCAAACATTTAAAGAATTAATAGTACTCCTCAAACTTTCCCAAAACTTAGAAGAGAAGGGAATTCTTTCAAAATCATTTTACAAGGTCAACTTTACTCTGATCTCCAAACTAGGCAAGGACACTCCAAGGAAAGAAAATTATAGGGCAATATCCCTTATGAACATAGATGCAAATATTGTCACAAATATTGTCAAAAATATTAGCAAACTAAATTCAGCAGTACATCAAAAGGATCATACATGGGCAGAGGAGTTAAGATGGCAGAGAAGTAGGAGGATCCTGAGTTTGTCTCATCCCTCGAACACAGTTACATAGTTATCAAGTTATTCTGAACACCCAAGAAGTCATTTGGAAGTCTAAGTGAACAAAATCTGCAAGTCTACAAGTTGAAAAGCAACCACATTTTGGAAGGTAGGAGGTACAGAAGTTCACATGGGGGAGACATAGCTGGGAATGAGGTGGCGAGGAGGGAGCCTGCCTATGGAGGTTACTGCAAAGTATTAGAAGCAGTGGAGCAACAACATCTGAACTTTTAGGTTCGCTATCATGGGGACATGCCTGGATTAAAGGTGCTCAGGTGGTGAAGAAGAAGAGCAGAATCCCAGGAGTGACAGGGTGGTCTGAGGATCCTATGGGTCAAAGGAAGAACTGGTGGTGTCAAGGTGCTGGGCTGTTCCCAGGCATAGGAGCCAGGAAGCCGGTAGAGAGCAGTGGATCTTGGTGTCAGCTTTCTGCTATAAACTGGGAAATGCCATGTGCTTGTGCAACTGCTTTCCTGGGATGGGGCGGCAAGCATGGCAAGACCTTACCCCAGAGGAACTGTGGTGGTCCCTACCACAGGAGTCCCTGAAATTTGGAGTTTTGAAAGTCAGTCACGTGCCTGAAATAAAAAGGCTTGGCCAGGGGCGCCTGGGTGGCTCAGTCGTTAAGCGTCTGCCTTTGGCTCAGGTCACGATCCCAAGGTCCTGGGATCGAGCCCCGCATCGGGCTCCCCAATCCGCAGGAAGCCTGCTTCTCCCTCTCCCACTCCCCCTGCTTGTGTTCCCTCTCTTACTGTGTCTCTTTCTGTCAAATAAATAAATAAAATCTTAAAAAAAAAAAAAAAGCTTGGCCACATGCAGGGGAAACAAATAGAGTGATGTGATTGCTTTTTTGTGAAGGCTTACTGAAAACTAGGGGGTGCAAACTTTCAGCTCTGAGGCTAGAGAGCAGGGTGCAGCCATTTTCATTCAGCCCATCAGTGCTGAAAGCCTTCAGGGGGCAAAACAGCGCCACCTAGTGGAGGCCTGAGCTACTTCCATACACCTAGCCCCACCCACTTGCGCCTTGGAGAAGCAGTTCCACTCAAACAAGTCAGCCTAAGAATCAGCACAACAGGCCCTTCCCCCAGAAGGCCAGCACAGATAGCTTGTACCAAGTTTATTGATCATAGAGTGCTGTAAAGCTTCAGCTCTAGGGGAAGTAAGATCGAGCTTCCTTTTTACTTTTATTCTTTATTTTTTTTATTTTTATTATTTTTCATTTATTTTCTTATATTTTCTAATTCCTTTTGTTTTCTGTATTAATTTTTTAAAATTTTTATATAAATACTTTTCATATATATTTTTTATCTACTTTCATTTTGTTTTATTATTTTTTTGTTTTAGGATCTAGATTCTTCTAACAGGCAGACCAAGACACATCCAGGACCTAGTTTTTTTTTGGGGGGGGGGTTGTTTTGTGTTTCATTTTTCTTGTTTTAGTTTTTGTTTGGTTTGGGTTTGCTTTTTTTTTTTCTCTCTCTTCTTTTCTGGACAAAATGATGGTGAGACAGAGGAATTCACACTGAAAGAACGGACACAAGGTAGAACTCACAACCAGGGATTTAATCAATACAGACATAAGTAAGATGTCTGAACTAGAATTTAAAACAATGATTAAGGATACTAGATGGGCTTGAAAAAAGCATAGAAGACACTAGAGAATCCCTTACTACATAGATAAAAGAATTAAAATCTAGTCAGGCCAAAATTAAAAATACTATAACTGAGATGCAAACACAAATGGAGGCCATAAAAACGAGGATAAATGAAACAGAGGAACAAATCAGTGATATAGAAGATAAAATTATGGAAAACAGTGAAGCCGAAAAGAAGAGGGAAAGAAAGGTAATGGACCATGAAGGTAGACTTAGAGAACTCAGCAACTTAGTAAAATATAACATTCGTATCATAGAAGTCCCAGAAGATGACGAGAGAGATAAAAGGGCTGAGGGTTTATTTGAACAAATTATAGCTGAAAACTTCCCTAAATCTGGGGAAGGACACAGACATAAAAATCCAAGCAGCACAGAGAACTCCCATTAAATTCAACAAAAGCTGTCCATTGCCAAGGTGTATCTATACACAGACAAGGAAAGAATCCTGAAAGCAGCTAGGGAAAAAAGGTTCTTAACTTACAATGGAAGACAGATCAGGTTCAGAGTAGATCTGTCCACAGAGACATGGCAGGCCAGAAAGGAGTGGAAGGAAATATTCAACATGCTGAATGGGAAAAATATGCAGCCAAGAATTCTTTATCCAGCAAAGCTGTCATTCAAAATAGGAGAGATAAAGAATTTTTCAGACAAACAAAAGCTAAAGGAGCTCATGACGACTAAACTAGTCCTACGAGAAATTGTAAGGGAAATTCTTTGAGTGGAGAAAAAAAGACCAAAACAACAAAGACTAGAAAGGACCAGAGAACACCATCAGAAACACCAGCTCTACAAGTAGGACAATGGCACTAAAATCATATCTCTCAATAATCACTGTGAATTTAAATGGACTAAATGTGCCAATCAAAAGACATACGTTATCAGAATGGATAAAAAAAAAGACCCATGTATATGCTGCCTACAAGAGACTCATTTTAGACCTAAAGACACCTACAGACTGAAAGTGAGGGGATGGAGAACCATCTATCACACTAGTGGACACCAAAAGAAAGCCAGAGTAGTCATACTTATATCAGATAAACTACATTTTAGAACAACAAATGTAACAAAAAATGAAGAAGGGCATTACATCATAATTAAGGGGTCTATCCATCAAGAAGATGTAACAATTATAAAGATTTATGTGAACTTGGGAGCACCCAAATATATAAATCAATTCGTAATAAACATAAAGAAACTCGATGATAATATAATAATAGTAGGGAACTTTAACACCTCACTTACAGCAATGGACAGATCATCTAAGCAGAAGATTAACAAGGAAACGATGGCTTTGAATGACACAGTGGACCAGATGGACTCAACAGGTATCTTTAGAACATTTCATCCTAAAGCAGCAACATACACATTCTTCTTGCACATGGAACATTGTCCAGAATAGTTCACATACTGGGTCAGAAATCAACCCTCAACAAGCATAAAAAGATTGAGATCATACCATGCATATTTTCAGGCTACCATGCTATGAAACTGGAAGTCAACCACAAGAAAAATTTGGAAAGACCTCAGATACATGGAGGTTAAAGAACATCTTACTAAAGAATGAATGGGTTAACCAGGAAAAGAAGAATTTAAAAAATACATGGAAGCAAATGAAAATGAAAGCACCACAGCCCCAAACCTGAGGATGCAGCAAAAGCAGTCCTAAAAGGGAAATATACTACAGTACAGGCCTCTCTCAAGAGGCAAGAAAAGTCAAATACACAACCTAACCTTACACTTAAAGGAGCTAGAAATGAAATAGCAAATAAAGCCTAAAGTCAGTAGAAGAAGGGAAATAATAAAGAGTAGAGCAGAAATAAATGATGTAGAAACAAACCACCAGTAGAACAGGTTAATGAAACTAAGAGCTGGTTCTTTGAAAGAATTGATAAAATTGATAAGCCCCTAGCTAGACTTATCAAAAAGAAAAAAGAGAGGACCCAAGTAGATAAAATCATGAATGATAGAGGAGAGATCACAACCAACACCACAGAAATATAAACAATTATAAGAGAATACTATGAAAAATTATATGCCAACAGATTGGGCAACCTGGAAGAAGTGGGCAAATTCCTGGAAACTTATAGTCTACCAAAACTGAAATGGGAAGAAATAGAAAATTTGAATATACCCATAACCAGCAAAGAAATTGAATCAGTAATCAAAAATCTCTGAACAAACAAAAGTCCTGGGCTGGATGGCTTCATAGGCGAATTCTATCAGACACATAAAGAAGAGTTAATACCTAGTCTTCTCAAACTGTTCCAAAAAATAGAAATGGAAAGAAAACTTCCAAACTCATTCTCTGAAACCAACATTACCTTGATCCCAAAACCAGACAAAGACACCACTAAAAAGGAGAAGTACAGGCCAATATCCATGATGAACATGGATGTAAAAAATTTCAACAAAATACTAGCAAACTGAACTCAACAGTAAGTACATTAAAATAATTAACACGATCAAGTGGGATTTACTTGTGGTCTGTAGGGGAGGTTCAATATTTGCAAATCAATCAATGTGATTCACCATATTAATAAAAGAAAGGATAAGAACCAAATGATCCTGTCAATCGATGCAGAAAAAGCATTTGACAAAATATAGCATTCTTTCCTGATAAACCCTCAACAAAGTAGGGAGAGATGGGACATAACTCAACTTCATAAAGGTCATATATGGAAGACCCACAGCTAATATCATCCTCAATGGGGAAAAACTGAGAGCCTTTCCCTTATGGTCAGGACCAAGAAAAAGATGTCCACTCTCACTGTTGTTATTTAATGTAGTACTGGAAGTCTTAGCCTCAGCAATCAGACAACAAAAAGAATTAAAAGGCATCCAAATTGGCAAGGAAGAAGTCAAACTTTCACTATATGCAGATGACATAATACTCTATGTAGAAAACCCGAAAGACTCCACCCAAAAATTGCTAGAACTCATACATTAATTCAGCAAAGTTGCAAGATATAAAATCAATATGCAGAAATCTGTTGCATTTCTATACACCAATAATGAAGCAGCAGAAAAAGAAATCAAGGAATCAATCCCATTTGCAGTTGCACCCAAACCAATAATATACCTAGGAATAAATCTAACTAAAGAAGTAAAAGATCTATATTCTGAAAACTATAGAACACTTATGAAAGAAATTGAAGAGGACACAAAGAAATGGAAAAGCATTCCATGCTCATGGTTTGGAAGAACATTGTTAAAATGTCTATACTAACCCAAAGCAATCTACACAATTAATGCAATCCCCATCAAAATACCACCAGCATTTTCACAGAGCTAGAACAAACAATCCTAAAATTTGTATGGAACCACAAAAGACCCAGAATAACCAAAGCAATTCTGAAAAAAGAAAAACATCACGATTCTGAATTTCAAACTGTGTTACAAAGCTGTAGTCATCAAGACAGTATGGTACTGGCACAAAAACAGACACATAGATCAATGGAACAGAATAGAGAACCCAGAAATGGACCTTCAACTCTATGGCCAACTAATCTTCAACAAAGCAGGGAAGAATATCTAATGGAAAAAAGTCAGTCTCTTCAACAAATGGTGTTGGGAAAACTGGGTAGCTATATGCAGAAGAATGAAACTGGACCACTTTCTTATACCATATACAAAAATAAATTCAAAATGGATGAAATACCTTAATGTGAGACAAGAAACCATCAAAACTCTAGAGAACACAGCCAGCAGTGTCTTTGACCTTGGCCAAACAACTTCTTATTAGACATGTCACCACAGGCAAGGAAAACCAAACCAAAAATGAATTATTGGTAGTTCATCAAGATAAAAACTTCTGCACAGCAAAAGAAAGTCAATACAACTAAAAGGTAGCCTATAGAATGAGAGAAGATATTTGAAAGTTACATATCTGATAAAGGGTTAGTATCCAAAATCTATAAAGAACTTATCAAACTCAACACCCAAAGAACAAATAACCCAATTAAGAAATGGTAAGAAGACATGAATAGACACTTTTCCAAAAAAGACATCCAGATGGCTAACACACTTGAAAAGATGCTCAACATCCCTCATCATCAGGGAAATACAAATCAAAACCACAATAAGACACCATCTCACACCTGTCAGGATGGCTAAAATTAATAACACAAGAAACAACAGGTGTTGGTGAGGATGCAGAGAAAGGGGGAACCCTCTTGCCCTGTTGGTGGGAATGAAAACTGGGGCAGGCACTCTGGAGAACAGTATGGAGGTTCCTCAAAATGTTAAAAATAGAACTACCCTACAATCCAGCAATTGCACTACTAGATATTTAACCAAAGGATACAAAAATACAGATTTGAAGGAATACATGCACCCTGATGTTTATAGCAGCATTATCAACAATAGCCAAACTATGGAGAGAACCCAAATGTCCATCGACTGATGAAAGGATAAAGAAAATGTGATATGTATATAAAATGGAATATGACTTAGCCATCAAAAATAATGACATCTTGCCATTTGCAACAACATGGATAGAACTAGAGTGTATTATGCTAAGTGAAATAAGTCAGAGAAAAACAAATACCATATGATCTCACTCATATGTGGAATTTAAGAAAGAAAACAGATGAACATTTGGGAAGGGGAGGAAAGAAAAAAAAGGAGAGAGGGAAACAAGCCATAAGAGACTCTTAACAATAGAGAACAAATTGAGGGTTGATGGAGGGAGGTGGGTGGGGGGATGGGCTAAATGGGTGATGGGTATTAAGGAGGGCACTTGTTATGATGAGCACTGTACATAAATGATAAATCTTACTCCAGAAACCAATATTTCACTGTATATTAACTACCTAAAATTTAAATTAAAGAAAAAAAGGATTATACACTGTGATGAAGTGGTATTTATTCCAGGGATGCAAGAATGGCTTAAAATCCACACACACATACAAAAAAAAAATCAATCAATTAATCCTTTGAGAAAATCACATGATCATTTCAGTAGATGCAGGAAAAACATTTGACAAAATTCCATATCTATTCGTGACAATCACTTTTAACAAAGTTGTATAGCGGGAACATATTTCAGCAAAATAAAGGTCTTATACAAGAAGCACACAGCTAACATTAAAAAAAAAAAAAAAAAAAGCACACAGCTAACAACATACCGAAGAGTGAAAAACTGAATATTCTAAAAGCTTTCAGCTTTTCCTCTAAAGTCAGGAAAAGGACAAGGATGCCCACTACCACCACTTTTATTCAATATAGTTTTGGAAATTATAGCCAGATCAATTAGGCAAGAAAAAGAAATAAAAGTCATCCAAATTGGAAGGAAGTAAAATTGTCTCACATTGGCAGATGACATTTTACATGTAGAAAACCCTAAAGACTCCATTAAAAAAACTGTTAGAATAAACAAATTCAGTAAAGTTACAGGATTACACAATTTACAAAAAGCAGTTGTGATTCTATACACTAACAATGAACTATCAAAAAGAGAAAATAAGAAAACAATCCCATTTATAATTGCATCAAATTGCAAAATACTTAGGAATAAACTTAACCAAGAAGTGAAAGATCTGTACACTGAAATCTGTAAGACACTGATGAAAAAAATTAAAGATACAAATAAATGAGAAGATATCCTCTGCTCATAGACTGGAAGAATTAATATTGTTGGGCCATCTACAGATTCAATGCCATCTCTATCAAAATTCCAGTGGCAATCTTCACAGAAATAAAACAAACAATCCTAAAATTTGAATGGAATCACAATAGGCCCCATAGAAGCTAAACCAATCTTAAGCAAGAATAACAAAGCTGGGGACATCACACTTTCTGACTTCAAACCAAATTAAAAGGCTTTCATAATCAAATCAATATGGTACTGACATAAAAACAAACATATCAATGGAACTAAATAGAAAGCCCAGACACAAACCTATTCATATACAATCAATTAATTTATGACAAGGAGCAAAGAAGATATAATATATAATTTATCTTTGAAAAATAGTGCTGGGAAAACTGGACAATCACATGCAAAAGAATGAAAGTGGATCCCTGCCTTATACCATATGCAAATATTAACTCAAAGACTTGAACATGAGACCTGAAACCATAAAACTCCTAGAAGAAATCATAGGCGTTAAGCTCCTTGACATCAATCTTGGCAATAACTTTTGGATTTGACACTAAAAGCAACGGCAACAAAAGAAAAAACAACGGAAACTACATCAAACTAAAAAGCTCTGCACAGCAAAAGAAACCACCTATAAGATGAAAGGCAACCTATGGAATGTGAGAAAATATTTGCAAATCATATGTCTCAATAGGGGTTACTACATAAAACCATAAAGATCTTATACAACTCAATAGCAAAAAACAAAAACCAATCAGATTTTAAAATAGGCACAGGATCTGAATAAATATTTATCCAAAGAAGAAATACAAATGGTCAACAGGTACATGGAAAGGAGCTCAACTTTATAATTATCAGAAAAATACAAATTAAAATCATAGTAAGATATCATCTCACACCTATTAGGATGAGTATCATCAAAAAGACAAGAGATAATGAATGTTGGTGAGGATGTGGAGAAAACGAAACCTCATTCATTGTTGGTAGGAATGTGAATTGGTGCAACCACTATGGAAAACAGTATAGAGTTTCCTCAAATAATTAAAAATAGAACTGCCATATGATCCAGGAATCCCATTTCTGTGGGATTCAAGGGAAATAAAAGCAGGCTATCAAAGAAATATCTGCACTCCTATGTTCATCGCAGCATTACTCACAATAGTCAATATATGGAAACAACCTAAGTATCTATCAACAGATGAATAAAGATGTGGTATATACACAATGGAATATTATTCAACAATGAGAAAAAAGGAAATCTTGCCATTTGTGACAAACATGGAGACACCTTGAGGACATTATGCTAACTGAAATAATCCAGACAGAGAAATACCAACACTGCAGGGTATAACTTATTTGGGAAATCTAAAAAAAGAAAAAAAAAAGTCAAATTCATAGAAACAGACAGTAGAAAAGTGGTTGCCAAGACCTAGCAGTTAGGGAAAATAAGGAGAGTTTTGGTAAAGAATATAAATTTTTAACTATTGGATAAAGTCTGACATTCTAATGTATAAATTGGTGGCTACATTTGATAACATTGCATTGTATTATTGCATGTTACTAAGAAAGTAGAACTTAAATGTCCTCACCTAAATATGTGTGTGTGTGTGTGTGTGCATACGCATGCAGCACACACATGTGGTCATTAATGTGTTAATCAGCCAAATGGGAGGATTACTCTCACAACATTAAGGGATATGTTGTTTTACTGTGCTTCCCTTTATCGCATTTCCTACCTGCTTCAGAGATAATGAGGGGCGTTTTTTGTTTGATTTAATAAATTCAAGGTTTATGACAACCCTGGGTAGAGCAAAGTCTATTAGCACCATTTTTCCAATAGCATTTGCTCATGTTGTGTCTTTGTGTCACATTTTGGTAATTCTTCCAATATTTCAAATTTTTTCATAATTATTATATTTGTTGCTGTGATCTGTGGTCAGTTCTGACTTTTCCCTGAGACACAACAATATTGAAATTAGGACAATTAATGACTCTATAATGGCCTCTAAGTGTTCAAATGAAAGGAAGAGTGACATGTCTCTCACTTTAAATCAAAAGCTAGAAATGATTAAGCTTAGTGAAGAAGGCATGTTGAAAACTGAGATACAGCTAAACCAGGCCTCTTGCACCAAATAGGCAAGTTGTGAATGCAAAGGAAAAGTTCTTGAAGAAAGTTAAAAATGTTACTCTTGTGAACACACAAAGGGTAAGAAAGTGCAATAGCCTTATTGCTGATACAGAGAAAATTTTAGTGATTGGGATAGAAGATCAAACCAGCCACAACATTCCCTTAAGTCAAATCCTAGTCCAGAGCAAGGTCCTAACTGTCTTCCATTTTATGAATGCTGAGAGAGGTGAGGAAGCTGCAGAAGTTTGAAGCTAGCAGAGGTTGGTTCATGATGTTTAAGGAAAGAAGGCGTCTCCGTAACATAAAAGTCAAGGTGAAGCAGCAAGTGCTGATATAGAAGCTGCAGCAAGTTATCTAGTAGACGTATCTAAGATAATTAATGAAGGTGGCTGCACTAAACAGATTTCAATGTAGAAAAAAACAGCCTTCTGTTGGAAGAAGATGTCATTTAGGACTTCATAGCTAGAAAGGAGAAGTCAATGCATGGCTCTAAAGCTTCAAAGGACAGATTGATTCTCTTCTTAGGGATTAATGTGGCTGGTGACTTTATGCTGAATCCAGCGCTGAAAATCCATTCTAAAAATCTAAGGGCCCTTAAGAATTATGCTACATCTACTTTGCCTGTGCTCTATATTTAGAACAACAAAGTCTGGATGACAGTTCATCTGTTTACAACATGGTTAACTGAAATATTTTAAGCCTCCTGTTGAGACCTACTGCTCAGAAAAAAAAGATTCCTTTCAAAATGTTGCTGCTCACTGACAATGTACTTGGTCATCCAAGAGCTCTGATGGAGATGTACAACAAGATGAATGCTGTTTTCATGCTTGCTAACACAACATCCATTCTGCAGCCCACAGATCAAGGAGTAATTTTGACTTCCAAGTCTTAATACTTGAGAAATACATAAAGTCTGTAGCTGCCATATATAGTAATTTCTCTGATGGATCTGATTATGGTGAATTGAAAACCTTCTGGAAAATATCCATCATCTTAGGTATCATTAAGAATATTCATGATACATGAGAAGAGGTCAAAATACCAACATGAACAGGAGTTTGGAAGCAGTTGATCCCAACCCTCATAGATGACTTGGAGGGGTTCAAGACTTCAGTGGAAGCTGCAACTGCAGATATGGGAGAAATAACAAGAGAACTAGAATTAGAAATGGAGCCTGAAGATGTGACTGAATTGCAGCGATCTCTTGATAAAACTTGAATGGATGAATAGTTGTTTCTTACAGATGAGCGAAGAAAGTGGTTTTTTGAAATGGAATCTGTCCCTGGTGAAGATGTGAAGACTGTTGAAAGGACAACAAATAATTTAGACTATATACATAAACTTAGATGATAAAGCAGCAGCAGGTTTTGAGATTGATTCCAATTTTGAAAGAAGTTCTACTTGGGTAAAATGCTATTGAACAGAAAGACATGCTACAGAGAAATTGTTTGTGAAAGGTAGAGTCAATCAATGTTTTAGATTTCTTAAAATCTATTTTAAGAAAATGCCATATACACCCACCCTTCAGCAACCAGCACCCCAATCAGTCAGCAGCCATCAACACTGAGGCAAGACCCTCCACCAGCAGAAAGATTATGACTACTTGAAAGCTCAAATGATGGTTTGCATTTTTTGGCAAAATAAAGTTAGGCATGTACTTTTTTTAGACACATTATTGCACACTTAATAGACTACTGTATAGTGTACACATAACTCTTATATGTACTGGGAAACAAATAGAAATGGATTTCCATAGAGGAAAAATTTCCAAGTTTTCTCAGTTTCCCTTAATGTCTCAGGAATTTTTTCATAATATTGCTACACCAAAAGAAATACCTAACAGTTCTGATTATTGAGTAGTTAGCTCCCATCAACTTAATAAATATTTATGTCCCAACAACTTAGAAGCTATGCTTAAAAAGTACACAACAATTAAAAGAAAAAAAACCCTAACATTTTTATTTCATTCTTAAATAGCCACAATAACCTGCTAATGAGATCTGTATGCCGACTGGGCACTGCACAGCTTCTGAAATTTACAATCAGATTAGGTACTGCCACCCTCATTTTTTCTTCCATGTTGACTTTTGCATGTATTTACTGTTAATCAGAGCTGCCCTTAAAATTTGCAAAACTATGACACATAAAAAAAAAACCATGGTACAATCTAATGTTGAAATTGTGAACTACCATAAGCTATTACTTTGTCCAGTTTCTGACATGTTGAGTATTACTTCTTCTCTAAAATTTAAAAATATCTGACAGTACCCTGTGATGCTTTGGGACAGTTTGGGAACCATCATTTTTGAATCACTTTGAACAAAAATAGACACAAGGGAATCCATCAGTGTGATTCCATTTGCATAAGATTTAAAGAACAGGCATATATGCTTTTTTCAACCTTAAGGAGAAAAAACTAAGGCCAAGAAGTTAGCAACATTACTAAGTAAAAAACCCAGCATTCGGGTCCCTGAATTTGCTATCTAGGTCTTATGGTTAGGTCTCCCTTTTAAACTCTTGGAGGGAGGCAGAAGGATCTCAGCATAATTTTAGAACTGAAAGAGACCCTGGTGATCATGTAGTCCACATTCCTCATTCTACCAAGGAAGAGCTGTAAGCCCAGAGACAAAGGAGTGTCCAAGTTCATAGTGGGTAAGTGGCAAATACCAGGCTTGACCCCATGGCTATAGTTCTCATTCTACTTTGCCTGTCTTCCATATTTATTAAGTTGTTTTTGCATCCTTCTAGCACCCCATTAGAACCACTGCCCCTCATCTAAACCTCTGCCTATGGACAATACTCAATAAATGTCATTATGGGGACTGAACAATGATGGACTATCCTCTCAGACATGGCAGCCAGCAGTGATCACCATTTCAGAGTTCTGACAGCCCAACCCAGGCCTAAAGAAGTCTTTTTTATTTTTTATCTTTTATTTTTTCCTAAAGTAGTCTTTTAAAATAAACTTTACTAGTTGCTTTTTTCCCATTATGAAGGTAATACATGCTCATTATAGCAGATGTGGAAAATACTTGAGAAGAAAAATATTTTTTATGACCTAAGTAAAACTCCTATTAACACACTGATAGTTTTCTAGCTTTTCACCATGAATAGCTCATATACAATGTGTTTTAGTCTAACTTATTACAAATATAATTGGGATTTCTACTTTACTACATAACTTTTTTTATTTTTATTTTGCACTCATGTCTCCCCCTCATCCCTGGCAACCATCCGTTATCTGTATCTAGGAGTTTGTTTTTGTTTTGTTTAGGTTTCACATATAAGAGGGGTCATATGTTGTCTTTTTCTGACTTGTTTCACTTAGCATAATGCCCATGAGGTCCACCCATGTTTTTGCAAATGTCAAGATTTCATTTTTATGGCTAAATAAAATTCCATTGTGCATGTGTGTGTGTGCACACGTGCGTGTGTGTGTGTGTGTATATATATATATATATATATATATAAACTACAATTCTTTATCCAATTTTATGGCTGCCCAATATTTATGGCTAAAT
>NW_023270231.1:6431659-6601906 GCF_011800145.1 Mirounga leonina
TGTGTGTGTGTGTGTGTGTGTGTGTGTGAATCTCACAATTTCTTTATCCATCCACCAACGGATGCTTAATTTTTTTCCATTTTGGCTATTGTAAATAATGCTGCACTGACCATGGAGGTGCATATATCTTTTCAAGGTAGTGTTTTATTTTCTTTGGGTAAATACTCAGAAATGGAATTGCTACATTATATGGTAGTTTTATTTTTAATTTTTGAGGCAACTCCATACTGTTTTCCATAGTGTCTACACCAATTTACATTCCCACCAACTGCACAGGGGTTCTCTTTTCTCCACATCCTTGTCAAAACTTGTTATTTCTTATCTTTTTGATAAAAGTCACTCTAACAGGTATGAGGTACTATCTCTGGCTGTGATTTGCATTTTTTCTGATGATTAATGATGTAGAGCATCTTTTCATGTATTATTGCCTATCTGTATGTCTTCTTTGGAAAAATCTCTATTCAAATCTTCTGCACATTTTTAAATCAGAATGTTTTTTGCTATTGAGTTGTGAGGTCTTTATACAGGTATTAGCCCCTTACCAGATATATGATTTGCAAATATTTTCGCCCATTTAGCAGGTTGCCTTTTAATTTTGATTGTTTCCTTTGCTGTGCAGAAGCTTTTAGTTTGATGTAGTCTCACTTGTTTTTTATTTTGTTGCTTTTGCTTTTGGTGTCAAATTCAAAAAAAATATTGCCAAGACCTAGGTCAAGGAGCTTAACCCGCCTATGTTTTCTTCTTTCTAAGCCATTTTGAGTTAATTTTTGTGAGTGGTAAGATAGTGGTTTTATTTTGCTTGTGGCTGTCCAGTTTTCCCAACATCACTTATTGAAGAGATTGTCTTTTCCTCATTGTATATTCTTGTCTTTTTCATAAATTGATCATATATGCATGGGCTTATTTCTAATCTCTCTATTCTGTTCAATGATCTATGTATATGTTCTTATGTCAATCCATTGTTTTAATTACTCTAGCTTTATAATATAGTTTGAAATCATGAAGCATGATGTCTCTAGCTTTGTTCTTTTTTTCTCAAGATTGCTTTTGCTGTTTGGATCTCTTGTGATACCAGACAATTCTAGGATTATTTGTTCTGTTACTGTGAAAAATGACATGGGAAATTTGACAGGGATTGCACTGAATCTGTAGATTGCTTTGAATAGGTATGGACACTTTAGCAATATTCTTACAATCCATGAGCATGGAATATCCATTTATTTATATCTTCTTTAATTTCTTTCATTAATGTCTTATAGTTTTCAATATACAGGTCTTTCACTTCCTTGGTTAAATTTATTTCTAGATATTTTCTTTTTGATGTAATTATAAGTAGGATTGAAGAACACACGGATTTAATCCTTGGTATTAGAAATCAGGATTGTGGTTACATTTGTGAAGATGAAGAGGGCAATGATTGAGGAAGGGGCACATCAGGACCTTCCAGAAAGTTAAAAAAAAATTCTAAGTTTGATCATGTGGTGGTTTTTTGAACTACATAGAACTACATACATTTGTGTGTTCATTTTATTATAATTCATCAATCTGTTGATGCAGATTAGTCTCAAGATTAGTCCATTGTTTTTGTGTGAGTTATATATACATAAATAAGTATTTTAGTAAAGTAAAAACATTCTAAACAATAAAATATAGGAAATTATACCTTAGGGGTGAAACCCCTCTGATACCCAAGCCAAATTAAATACTTTTTCATTACTTTTATGTTAGAGCATTATCTATTATCCTACAATTATGTACTTATTTGCTAGCATCTCTGGCTGAACTGTGAGCTTCTGGAGGACAGGGGCCATGCCTCAACTAACCCTAATTCCTTAGTGCTTCAAACACAACATGGAAGGAGTTTAACTATTTTTAAATTTAAAAAAATTAAATATAAATGTACTAACAGACTGTGGAACACACTGCTTTCTTTTCTCTATCTATTCAAATGCCCTGAGTAATATTTCTATCACACATCTGTGGCCTTTCTTTTTATAATTCCTTATGTTTTTAAATAATCATCTGTAATCTCCAAAGAATACATTTTTTAAGGGAAGGCAATGAACACACACACACACACACACACAATTTTTCTTTAAGAATGTATTTATATATCACAGAGTTCTAATGCTACTCATAGTTCATGAACCAGTGCCCATGCATGGTTTATTAATGGTTTACAAATTAAAGAAATTAATATGTGTTTAGAAATGGGTACGATTTGACTCTACTACAATATCTAAACATGTGTATAGTAAACTCACCTTGTGTATGACACGAACTATGTACCAGTCATTCATGGTAGAACTAATTAAAGATGAAGTAGACCAAAAAGTCTTTCTCTTTTTAAAAAGATTTTATCTGTTTATTTGAGAGGGAAAGTGAGCAAGCAGAGAGAGAGAGAGAGAGGGAGGGAGAAGCAGATTCCCTGCTGAGCAGAGAGCCTGATGCAGGGCTGGATCCCAGGAGCCTGAGATCATGACCTGACCTGAAGGCAGATGTTTAACTGACTGAGCCACCCAGGCACCCCCCAAAAGGTCATTTTTTTATACATAGTTTTAAAAGCTCTGCCATTGAATATTAGAGCTAGAGAAGACAAACACCATTATTTTACAAGTGGGGAAAATGAGACCTAGAGTTTACCCAGATCCTAATTTCCACACTAGTGGTCTTTACACTATAATGCTACCTGCATTCCTTATATTAATGAGTTTCAAAGATAAAATCAGTATCATTGCTAGCATTATTAGCAGTAACAACTGTGGCTACTATAAATCCATATTTAATGTTTATAAGGTAGAACCACATGAAATTGCTATTTTTATATGAAAAAATGGTTAAGTATTTGTAATTTCACATGGCTCAACTCATTTATGAGTTGAAATGTTAGGAACAATATCAAGTGTTTTTAAAGCCTTAAAGAAGAGGCAACTGGAGCCAGACTACATAATGTCTGGTGAATTAAGTTCTCTCTAGGGTCTGTTCCCATTTCCATAACCTGGAACTAATAACCTAGGCTCAGATTTATGGAGCCTTAAATGATCCTAGCCCTCAGAATGACACCTGGCAGGTAGTAAGTGCTCAGTGACTATTAGTTGTTCTAATTATTTCCAACATTAATTCTCAGAACAGTCTTGTGAAGTAGGAACATTTTATTCTTAGTTTATAGATGTGGAGACCAGAGCTTAAAGAGATAGTGAGATAATAACTTGAACCTTTGTCCATCTGACTTCAAGCACATTCCCTGTAACTCACATTGTAATTTTCAATTAAGTTACAGTTGAATTGAGTCAAATAGTCCCACTGGGGTGTTTCATCAGAATCGCCAATATTGGAGAGCATCTATCTTCTGGGACTCCTTAAGAGTCAGTTATGTAAAAGACAGTGCAAGCTATTTTACATTGTGATTGAGAGAAACTAAGTTCACCACTTTTTTGTTTTTAGGTCTAATTGATGAGAATGCTATAAGCAATAAACAAGCTGATAGTTATCACCTCTGATTTCATAACAGTTCCAGCTTGTATTATACCCTTAAGTATTTCTTTCACCTGCCAAAGGACCCCCCAAATTCCAGCAGCACCATCCTCTGGAATGCTGAGAAAGGAAAACTCAATGTGGCACCTGCTAACTAGACCCTGTGCTGTTAAACTTGGTCAGCGTTTTGTACAAGAGCAAAAAAACACTGCCGACTCTTTCTCCTTAAATAGAATACACAGTCAAGAAATTCCCTTGAGGAGCAACAAGATCCGATTGAATTTTTCAGAATTTTCTATTATTCTATCAAGTTCACTTGACAGCAAAGGACAAGCTGCCTTTCAAATGCTATAAGTGAATGCATCAGCAATTCAGAAGGAAAAACGTGAGTTATTAAGTAGGAACAAGTCTCTCTGAATATATTTACACCAACTCATGGAAACCACTGTCCTCAGAAACCTCCATGACAATCTATTTTCTAGTCTCACTATTGCTTTAAGGTTGACAGATGATAATAAAATACAATGAAATTACCTTTGAGCTCTGAAATGTACATCAGCTCATACATTCCTCATGGCTTGATTTTTATTTTTCCAACACAGCTCATTCACTTTCAATATTATTCCCAAGCACTCAAGGTTTATATCTGGGGAATATAGCTACTTATGCCTATTTCATGTTTGCATAAAGGTAGGGAATACAGATTTTATTATGTTTATATACACACAAACAGACACAACATACATGTATATACATATTAGTTAAGAGCTAGAAGGGGCTTTTGAGATCATCAAGTCTCCTTCTGTTGCCTTACAGGTGAGGTCTCAGAAGTCCCCCCAAAAATGGTATCCTGGAGGCCACATAGCAAACTGACTAAAGCTTGAGAGAATAAGAATGTGGCAAGAGAATAAGAATGTGGCAAGTACCAAGTACCTGAGGATTACAGCCAGTATTTCTCATACATAAATTCTTATACCACTTCTACGATGTTAGTATCATCATTCTCATTTGATGAGAAAATTGAGGCTAGAAAAAGTAGTACAGACAATATTCTCTACTATGCCAGCATTTCTCCAAAAGTATTCACTCTGGCATCACTGATTTTTGCCATATCTATACACTAGGCATATTGTTTTCTTAACCTTTTCCTTAAATTGACTAAATATTTATATTTTTAAGATTTATTTATTTTATTTTGAGAGAGAGAAAGAGCATGAGCAGGAAGGGCAGAGGAAGAGGGAGAGAATCTCAAGCAGACTCTGGACTGAGCCCCAACTGGGGCTTAATCTCGTCACCCTGAGATCACAACAAGAGCAGAAACCAAGAGTTGGCCACTTAACAGACTTTGCCACCAGGGGCCCCTTGACTAAACACTTATATAAAAAAACAAACACTTTTTATCACAATTAAATGTAAAACAAATACAATGGGCCATAAATTAAAGGTATCCATAAAAGTAAACAGAAAGAAACAAATTACCACTGAATTCTAGCTAGATTCTGCCACTCCCTAAAGACAGGATTTGCATCCTACTCTCTTTGTTAAAAAAGATTAGCAATGGTTAGAGAGGTATTAGTGGCTATGAACATCAAACTGAGACTTAAAGATTGAAAGAGAATCAAGATAGGGAAACTTTCACTACTTGAAAGTCATGTTGTCCTATCTTGGATCATTCTGAGTCCTGCCCTGGCACCTCCTCCTCACTTTGAGAAACACTGTAGCACCTGGGCAGATTCTCCAGGTTATGGTTCTTTAACTCTAGTAAGCATCAGTATCATCCTGGAAGCTTGTTAAAAGCAGATTTTTGAGTCTTCCCCAGGGTTTCTGATTCAGCATGTCCCTAGTTGGGCCCAAGAATTTGCATTTCTAATAAGTTCCTAAGTAAAGCTGATGCAGCTGGCCCAGGAACCACATTACCAAAACCACTGCTCTGAGTCATAGTTGGGGAGGAAGAGGTTGAGAACATGTCGCCATTAAGTTCGCTGGTGATTGCTGGGATTTGGAATTTTTATTTAATGAAATGGGTGAGACAAAGAAACAATGTATTCTTGTGGTCCTGCATTGTTTCTTCAATCTAGTGAGTTCAGATTGATACTACACCGCAACAGAGCAACCTGCAACACCCTTGGCTAAGGGGTCAGAGTACCTCCTCTTCAATAATACAGTTTGTTTGTAGGCTGCTAACTATCTACAAGGCTCTCTGCATTGGTCGTAGCAGCCCATGATCATTAATACTAAAAGCAGAAAATGAGATTCTCCTTCTCTCCTTTAGATGTTAAAAAACATTTAAAAAATGCCATGACAGTCACCATTCTTTCATATGGTTCTAATTAATAGCAATAACTAAGAATTGTTAAGTGCCTCTATAAGCCAATCATTGTGTGTACCAGGTGATTACACAGAAACACTTTGTTTCAATGTGAGGATGTGAAAATTTAGGTAACTTGTCTGACATCACACAGTTACTAATCAGAAGATCAGAGATTCAATTCCAAGTTCAATTCCAATGCCTATTTTTTTTCTAAGCCACACCACTGCTATTGTCACTACCCAATTATCAATCTCTTAATAGAAGCATATTTTATAGGGACTTAAAGTATGAGAAGGAAAAAAGCACTTCATAACCTTGAAAGTTTGAGAAGGAAATTTTAAAATGATGTCACTACAACAGGAGATATCAGTGATATTTAATCAGCAATGAAGATAGAGCTCACTCAGTTCAAATCAGGATTGAAGAATATGTGGCTAAATTTTACTTTTAGGAGAGTGGGTAAGTGTGTAGAATGAATCTCAGAAATCTGAACTGTTTTAACTGAGTCAGGAAGGAGATTTTTATTTCCTCCTGATATGGCAAGGGCTATTTGGAGAACTGGTGTGGTAGAAGAGATAACAATAGATTGCAAGCCATGAGCCTTGGACTCTGGTCGTTATTTTGTCTTAGTAACTGAGACTTCATTTCTCTGGGTCCCAGTTTCACCATCTGTACACCAGGCAGCTGGGCTAAGCTCCCTTCCTGGCTTTGCCTTTAAGAATGGCAGATTCCTTCACCTAGATTTATTAGCACCATATGCCTCAAAATGAAATACCCGTCTTTCAGTATAAGGAGATTATGGTTTGATTGCAAACTCAGCATGTGGGTTTCAACCTTCAGTCTTTCAGGAACCTATTTATCTACCCATATGTGAGGTTACCCTGTTATATTCTTTGGCAAATACGTGGTGACAACTGGAGGAGAGATCCTGAACTCTTCAAGGTAGAAAAATACAACTGATATCCCATATAAACAGAATTTAAGAAATGAATTATCTGACAAATTTTTAAAAAGTCATCAATGGCAATGAAATTACAAATTCAGTAGGTGTTATTAGGAGTAATTATAGTAACATCTAGAAAGAAAACAACATCTGTGATTTGCTTGATTAATGGCTTAACAGAACAGTGGATCTGTTAAAGGAATAACATCCCTAGCACTGTTGACTGTATGTCTGCAATATCTGGAAACAGAGAAAGGCTTATGGGAGAAGAATGGAGTAGGGTGCCAGATTGGCTACTGAAGGTCTGGTTCTTCCCCAGAATTTCAATTCCTCTCTGACTATCTTGACCCAAGTTGTGTAGCAATTTAAGAGGACAAATGAATTCCACCAGGTATATGAACTCTGGCAGGCTAAAGAACTAGTTGCTCAGTGATTAAAAAATTTACTTTTCACCTGTGATTGGAGAGGTTTTACCCCACGTCACAGTAGGATTATACTAAAGGTGTTCCTCACCGGCCTGCATGCATACGTGGGGTTTTTTCTGGAGGGAATAGTTTATACTCAGGCAGTAAAAATAGTTTTCTTTAAACATCAGTTTTTTTCCTTTGAAATCAAAGGAGAGTCAAAATTCCCACCTATAGTTGAAAACCACCACAATGCTTTGGAGTTTATAAAAATGAAATTAGGAAGGCATGTAATAATCTCACTCTCTTCTCCTAAGCTGTAGTTTCTTTCTGCTTTGAAAACAAGACACTAATTCCATCTATTTCCTCAGGCTGAGTTGGATGAATGCAAGATATATTATTTATCACAAAACATGTACATTCAGGCAGCGGACTCTCGCATTAGGAAGTAGCATTTGCCATTAGCTTTTCCTGATGAAATCAATTAAAGAAAAATGCAACATTCTGTTACAAAAGGGATGTGGATCTTTACCCAGCAAGCCAAATGACATATCAAATGCAGTATGAAGAAAAGTAGGTATATCCTGGGCCTGACTCAAAATTTAGGATTAGTGATCATAGGAGGTAATCATTCCCCCATTATACGGAAAGGGTCAAGTCGCTTTTACTTACCCTAGAAAAGCTGATGATCCTCCTGAGCAGGCTCCATTAGAAGCTATGGAAAATAGTACTTGAAAGTGGCACTATTTCTCTTGTACAGCTTGGCTAAAATATCATGTATCTTTCCCAAGGCATTTTTCATTTCTCTGATTATATCTGATAGTGTCAAGACAAGGCATTAAGCTAACACTGTCTTGGAAACTCAGAGAAGATGATGGCCTGGCAAATAACAACTGTGGCCCATAAAGGAAATGGGAAAAATAAGCTGCCTCACTAGCGCCACAAGAGAAGGAGAAGAATAGCAGGACTGTGAGTGTGGGCCCCAGGCCCAGAACAGTGAAGGCAGTGTTCTTGGCTTGGCTGCACATTTACACAGCACCATCACTGTTAGACATGGATCTTGCATAAATTTCTACTTTCTGTGCATCAATGATCCAGCAATATCAAAATTCGTCAGTGTTTTTATTCTCTATACCTGGCACAAGAATGACTTTGTACATTTACCTTTTGCAATGCATGTAATTAAGTGTGAGACAATTACAACCTTGTAGTTCTCCTTGGGGGCCTGGAACATAATTCAATTACTGGGTTTCAAGGGCACTTAAAGAGAGAAAAGATTCTGCAGTGACTTTTATACATGTGCTGATGATGAATTTACCCTCAAAGCCTCAGAAGTCTCATTTTGCAGCAGTTGTAGTTCTTATTGATTACTGTTTGATTATACGAAATAAGGAAAGTGGGACCAATATATTATACTTACGGATTACGTGAATGCTTCAGACATACAGAAAACCAGACTTATTTATGGGATCATGGAGAGTGCTGATTCATGCCCTAAAGGAAATTTTTGTGTATAATCTTTTTACTGAGTTGTCTGTAATTCTGCTAACTGGGGTAAATGTCATGAACCAATTGACATATTGGTGGATAGTTATTGGTGAGTCCACAAATAAAACAAGATAGAGCAAGCAACAAGCCTATTCTGAGGGTAGCAAAAGGGTAATATTACCCAACTTGGGAATAAAAAGAGGTGGGGAAAAAAATGAACATAATGTCTAACTTCATGAAAATCTTTCCATAGGATCTTGGCTGGTTGCTAGGGTAATTGTGAACGTCTGTGTACTGTTGGATCCTATCAGACTACTAAGAAAAATTGGACATAAAAACATGTTAGAAGGGACGAAACACCCACACATCTAAAATTGGAATAGCTGTAAGATATAAGTTACAGATTTTTAAGAACATGAAATTTGCCTAACACTTTAGATAGTCTAGAACTTTTTTTAAAAAGGCACTTGGCATTCCACGGTTCTCCATCTGCTAAAGAGAAGAGTGCTTTGCAAGTCCTGTTCCTTTCCTCACTTTTCTCAGAATCTCATGGTTTCTCAGCACAAATGTGGCCTAGAATCACAGATTTGGTTAATCATAAAATGTTAGCACCAGAAGGTAATCAGAAGTCATTTAGTGCTGCTTCCTTGTGCTGTGAGTGAGGACACTGAAGCTTAGAGAAGTTCAATTTGCTCAAGGCCACACAGGAAATTAGTGGCGGACACAGGACTACAAACCACATCTCCTTACTTCTCCAACCAGTGTTCTTTCCCCTCGTCATTTCCCCAACAGAGAGAGGGAGGTACATACGATTTTAGGACAAGGGAGTCATGTTGACCAATAAATACGAGTTCTCAAAGCATAGGCTTACTTTCCTATCTGCTTAGAAGTTGTAAATACTTGCATGTGGCAAGTTATTTATATCATGGAGTTGGAATTAAATGCCATGGACTAGCTAATTAGAACCCTAATAACAAATAATAGATAAGAAATGGTATGTCCACACCTAAAGGAGCTGGAGAAAGAACAGCAAATAAAGCCTAAACTCAGCAAGAGAAGAGAAATAATAAGGATCAGTGCAGAAATCAATGAAATAGAAACCAAAAGAACAGTAGAACAGATCAACAAAACTAGGAGCTGGTTCTTTGAAAGAATAAGACTGATAAACCCCTGGCCAGATTTATCAAAAAGAAAAATGACCCAAATAAATAAAATCATGAATGAAAGAGGAGAGATCACAACCAACACCAAATACAATTTTTTTTTTTAATTAGACAGCGTACAAGCAGGGGGAGCAGCAGGCAGAGGGAGAGGGAGAAGCAGGCTCCCTGCTCAGCAGGGAGCCCGATGTGGGGCTCGATCCCAGGACTATGGGATCATGACCTGAGCCGAAGGCAGATGCTTAACCGTCTGAGCCACCCAGGCGCCCCCCAAATACAAACAATTTTAAGAACATATTATGAGCAACTAAATGCCAGCAAATTAGAGAATCTGGAAGAAATGGATGCATTCCTAGAGACCTATAAACTACCAAAACTGAACCAGGAAGAAATAGAAGACCTGAACAGACCTATAACCACTAAGGAAATTGAAGCAGTCATCAAAAATCTCCCAACAAACAAAAGCCCAGGGCCAGATGGCTCCCAAGGGAATTCTACCAAACACTTAAAGAAGAATTAATACCTATTCTTCTGAAACTGTTCCAAAAAAACAGAAATGGAAGGAAAACTTCCAAACTCATTTTATGAGGCCAGCATTACCTTGATCCCAAAATCAGACAAAGATCCCATCAAAAAGAAGAACTACAGACCAATATTCCTGATGAACATGGATGCAAAAATTCTCATCAAAATACTAGCCAATAGGATCCAACAGTACATTAAAAGGATTATTCACCACGACCAAGTGGGATTTATTCCTGGGCTGCAAGGTTGGTTCAACATCTGCACATCAATCAATGTGATACAATTCATTAATAAAAGAAAGAACAAGAACCGTATGATCCTCTCAATAGATGCAGAAAAAGCATTTGGCAAAGTACAGCATCCTTTCTTGATTAAAACTCTTCACAGTGTAGGGATAGAGGGCACATACCTCAATATCATAAAAGCCATCTATGAAAAACCCACAGCGAATATCATTCTCAATGGGGAGAAACTGAGAGCTTTCCCCCTAAGGTCAGGAACATGGCAGGGATGTCCACTATCACCACTGCTGTTCAACATAGTACTAGATGTCCTAGCCTCAGCAATCAGACAACAAAAAGAAATAATAGGCATCTGAATCGGCAAAGAAGTGAAACTCTCACTTTTTGCAAATGATATGATACTTTATGTGGAAAACCCAAAAGATTCCACCCCCAAACTGCTAGAACTCATACAGGAATTCAGTAAAGTGGCAGGATATAAATTCAATGCACAGAAATGAGTTTTATTTCTATACACCGACAACAAGACAGAAGAAAGAGAATTTAAGGAGTCGATCCCATTTGCAATTGCACCCAAAACCGTAAGATACCTAGGAATAAATCTAACCAAAGAGGCAAAGGATCTGTACTCAGAAAACTATAGAATACTCATGAAAGAAATTGAGGAAGACAGAAAGAAATGGCAAAACGTTCCATGCTCATGGACTGGAAGAAAAAATATTGTGAAAATGTCTATGCTCCCTAGAGCAATCTACACATTTAAAGCAATCCCTATCAAAATACCATCCACTTTTTTCAAAGAAATGGAACAAATAATCTTAAGATTTGTATGGAACCAGAAAAGACCCCGAATAGCCAGAGGAATGTTGAAAAAGAAAAGCAAAGCTGGTGGCATCACAATTCCAGACTTCAAGCTCTATTAGCACTGGGTGTTATACGCAAACAATGAATCATGGAACACTACATCAAAAACTAATGATGTAATGTATGGTGATTAACATAACATAATAATAAAAAAATGTGAAAAAAAAAAGCTGTAATCATCAAGACAGTATGGTACTGGCACAAAAGGAGACACATAGATCAGTGGAACAGAATAGAGAGCCCAGAAATGGACCTACAACTCTATGGTCAACTAATCTTCGACAAAGCAGGAAAGAATGTCCAATGGAAAAAAGACAGTCTCTTCAACAAATGGTGTTGGGAAAATTGGACAGCCACATGCAGAAGAATGAAACTGGACTATTTCCTTACACCACACACAAAAATAGACTCAAAATGGATGAAAGACCTGAATGTGAGACAGGAATCCATCAAAATCCTTGAGGAGAACACAGGCAGCAACCTCTTCGACCTCAGCCACAGCAACTTCTTCCTAGAAACATCGCCAAAGGCAAGGGAAGCAAGTGCAAAAATGAACTATTGGGACTTCATCAAGATAAAAAGCTTTTGCACAGCAAAGGAAACAGTCAACAAAACCAAAAGACAACTGACAGAATGGGAGAAGATATTTGCAAATGACATATCAGATAAAGGGCTAGTATCCAAAATCTATAAAGAACTCAAACTCAACACCCAGAGAATAAATAATCCAATCAATGGGCAGAAGACATGAACACACATTTCTGCAAAGACATCCAAATGGCCAACAGACACATGAAAAAGTGCTCAACATCACTCAGCATCTAGGAAATACAAACCAAAAGCTCCAGGAGATGCCACCTCATACCAGTCAGAATGGCTAAAATTAACAATTCAGGAAACGACAGATGTTGGTGAGGATGCGGAGAAGGGGGAACCCTCCTACACTGTTGGTGGGAATGCAAGCTGGTGCAGCCACTCTGGAAAACAGTATGGAGGTTCCTCAAAAAGTTGACAGTAGAGCTACCATATGACCCCGCAATTGCACTACTGGGTATTTACCCCAAAGATACAAATGTAGTGATCTGAAGGGACATATGCACTCCAATGTGTATAGCAGCAATGTCCACAATAGCCAAACTATGGAAAGAGCCAAGATGTCCACCAACCGATGAATGAATAAAGAAGATGTGGTATATAAATACAAGGGAATATTATGTAGCCATTGGAAAAAAAACAAAACAAAATGAAATCTTGCCAGTTGCAATGACATGGATGGAACTAGAGGGTATTATGCTAAGCAAAATAAGTCAATCAGAGAAAGACATGTATCATATGACCTCACTGTTATGAGGAATTCTTAATCTCAGGAAACAAACTGAAAGTTGCTGGAGTGGTGGGGGTGGGAGGGATGGGGTGGCTGGGTGATAGACATTGGGGAGAGTATGTGCTATGGTGAGTGCTGTGAATTGTGTAAGACTGATAAATCACAGAGCTGTACCTCTGAAACAAATAATACATTATATGTTCAAAAAAAAAAAAAAGAAGAAGATAGTAGGAAGGGAAAAATGAAGGGGGGGAATCGGAGGGGGAGACGAACCATGAGAGACTATGGACTCTGAGAAACAAACTGAGGGTTCTAGAAGGGAGTGGGTGGGAGGATGGGTTAGCTTGGTGATGGCTGTTAAATAGGGCACGTATTGAATGGAGCACTGGGTGTTATACGCAAACAATGAATCATGGAACATTACATCAAAAACTAATGATGTAATATACGGTGATTAATGTAATAAAATAAAATTAAAAAAAAAGTTGAAAATAGAGCTACCCTACGACCTAGCAATTGCACTACTGGGCATTTACCCCAAAGATACAAATGTGGTGATCTGAAGGGGCACCTGCACCCCAATGTTTATAGTAGCAATGTCCACAATAGCCAAACTATGAAAAGAGCCTAGACGTCCATAAACAGATGAATGGATAAAGAAGATGTAGTATATATATACACAATGGAATATTATGCAGCAATCAAAAAAATGAAATCTTGCCATTTGCAATGATGTGGTTGGAACTAGAGGGTATTATGTTAAGTGAAATAAGTCAATCAGAGAAAGACAAGTATCATATGATCTCACTGATACGAGGAATTTGAGAAACAAGACAGAGGATCATAGGGGAAGGGAGGGAAAAATGAAACAAGATGAAACCAGAGAGGGAGACAAACCATAAGAGACTCTTAATCTCAGGAAACAAACTGAAGGTTGCTGGAGAGGAGGGGGGGTGGGAGGGATGGGGTGGCTGGGTGATGGACAATGGGGAGGGTATGTACTATGGTGAGCATTGTGACTTATGTAAGACTGATGAATCACAGACCTGTACCCCTGAAACAAATAATACATCATCTGTTAATAAAAAAAATAATAAAAAATGAAATGGTGTGTTCAGTTTTTGTTAGAGAGGCCATGTTTCTTTTGTCTGGCTGCTAGAATTCCTTAATAAATCATGTTAAAGTATCACACATCTCAGATCTTTCTATAATTCCCCTTTCCAGCAGTCAACTTCTCTTTGCTTATGTAAATTTAGCATTTTGTATATATTTGCATTTCTCATTGACTGCATCATGCTTTTTGTTTATGATTTTTAGAGAGTTTGTCAAGTTTAGCCTTTATATTCATGTTGCTCAAACTTGCCAATTAAAAAAGTAATTGTTGATAGAGGCTTTTTGTCCCATCTCACACCCAGTACCATATGACTAGAATGAAATTTATAAACTAAAGACCAATTATTTACTACAAGCTGTGAAAATTTTACTAGTGGTAACTTATAACTGTTATTGATCAATTTATGTTATTGATCAATTATTAAGCATTCTATATAACTCATTTAATTCCCCAGCAACCTTAATAAATTGATTTAACTACTCTAATAAAAAAAAAAAACAGGGTTATGGGGGCACCTGCGTGGCTCAGTTGGTTAAGCATCTGACTCCTGATTCTGACTCAGGTCATGATCTCAGCGTTGTGAGATTGAGCTGTGTCAGGCTCTGTGTTCAACGTGGAGTCTGCTTGAGATTCTCTCCCTTTCCCTCTGTTCCTCCCCTTGCTCTCTCTCTCAAATAAAATCTTTAAAAACAAGCAAACAAAAAAATAAAAACAGGGTTATCAAATTCTTCAAATCAACTGAAATAAAAAAGTTGTAAGGAAAAATCTTATGGTCACTTTGATAAATTAAGACAGATAAGCACTGACTTTAGTTGTAAGAAAGGCAAGGGTCTAGATTAATGTTTACTAAACAAGCAAAATAACATTTTAAGTATTCAGAATGGAAAGTAACTTGAAACATTTTAGCTGGTTAAGCAGATGCAAACACTGGGATAGGATAAGAGTTGGAAAAAGTATTAAGCAAGTAACAGAAATAGGAGGAGGAGTTGGTAACATGAAACATTAACCAAAAAATTCATTCCTTCAGGACTGAGGCAAAGGAATGGACAGCAATGCAGTTGTCCAGGGCATCAAACATCTCTGAAAATGTAACATGATGAAACATATTTCATTAACCAGAACTCATCTTAGAAAGAGTACAGTGTAAGTAGCCTGAGAAGAGGTGAGAGATCCCCAAGGGGCATGCATGAATACCCCTAGATCAGTGGCTCTCAACAAGGGCTGATGTTGCTCCTTGGAGGCATTTGGCAATATCTGGAAACAACTTTGCCAAATTGGGTTGAAGGCGCTACTGGCCTCTAGTGGGTAGAGCCCAGGGATGCTGCTAAACATCCTATATTGCACAGAATAGCCTCCTACAACAAAGAATTATCTGGCCCAAGATGTCTATTGTGCTGAGGTTGAGAAATCCTGCCTTAGGGGTTTCCTGAGTTCTCAAGCTGATGCATTAGGATAATGACAGGACTGATTTATTAAGTGAACAAATTGAGTTTGGTGAGTCTTGTCTACCTCTTCCCCACCTAAGCATGGTTCTTTTTCCAGATGCTGAACAAACTTTTAAAGATGAGCACTTTGAAGGAGCGTGAAGTCTCAGTCTGGGCCTCCACTGATCAATTTGATTTCTGAAGTAATTTTAGAAAGCAAAGACAAAATAATGATGAGGAACTTTTATATTAAGTAATGTTGGGGGAGGGGGTAGGGACAGGTTCAGGTGGAAAACAACAGTGACTACAGATTACCTTAGAGGATGGTATCTTCTTGGTCCTCTGTCACCAAGTAATTCATGTGATATCCAGCTTTCCTAAAGCAGATGTTACACAGTGGTAACCATCTGCAGAAATATTTGGCCTGCACAGGCTTAAATTTTTTATTAGCTTGAAGTATTTAAACATTGGGTATTTCTCATAATAATGTAGATTCTTTTTTTGTAGAACAAACTAAAGAACAGACAACAACAGGTACACATTCCCACAAGTCAAGATTTGGCAATTGCTGAATAATGGCCACCCAGTTTGGACAGGGCACAAATATCTCCATTCCTCCTATGAATAGCTTCAGTAGATTACATTACCTGCTACATCCCTGCAGCAATCTTTGTTTGCAACTTCTGTCTTAAAAGATTATATTTATACTCCTTTTTACTTCACACTTTAGGGTGACATTATATAATAAACTGTTTGGGATTTGATAAGCAGTTTTACTTGGATAGATTTTCCTCAAATCGATTTTGCACTATCTTTTGGCCATTTTTTTTCCCCAAATAACATGATTTTGGCTTTTCCATGACTTTCTCTCCTCTAATTTTTTTGGCTAGTCAAAAAGTAGCTAAATGGTAGAGAATAACTTGATGTTTACCCACTGGAATAGAAAGTCACTACAAGTCCCTTCCTACCCACTTTGTTAGCTTACTAATTTTTCCTATATAAAACGTGAATAAAAAAATCCCCCAAATAAATGTTTTGACCATGGTATAAGGAAACCTGGCAGGGATAACTTACTGGGATCTGCAGAAACTAAGTTTTAGAATAAAATATTGAATACTGATGTTGAAAGTGTTTATAGCCAAAATTCAAATAGGTATTTTATAGCATCAGATTAAGTCAGTAGGAGTTCACAAAAGGAGGTTGTGATTCTTTGAATAATAATTTCTTTAAATCAATTGCTGAGGAGGAATAGTTTTTACATTCATAATGTAAGACCAAATTTTTACACTACTTCATGCTGGGCAAGAGAAGATATTTGCAATGATATATACCAAATATAAGGCTAACTATTGAGGTGTTTGTTTTATTGATATGAGTAAGGTTATATAATCTTTCCACTTATTTAGAATTATGGTTCTCAAACCCTTTAGAATTGGGGTTCCTTGACACTCTTAAAATTTAGAATCCTAATGAGTTTTGTTTATGTGTGTTATATCCATCCATATTTACTGTATTAGAAACTTAAATTAGAAATAATTTATAAATTAAATTTAAAAATAATACATTCATTGCATGTTAACATACAAAATAGTTTTATAAAAAATAACTCCATTTTCCAAAACAAAAAATTGAGAAATTTTCCAAATCTCCTTAATATATGAATAGAAGGCAATTGAATTCTCATATCTGTTTATGCATTTGATCTGTCTCACTATGAAGAATAATCCAGCCTCATACCTAGTTGGAAAAGGGAGGTTTGGGGGACTGTAATGGTTAGTTTTATGTGTCTATTTGCTAGGCTACAATCCCCAGTTATTCAAACAGTAGTCTAGGTGTTGCTAAGATTTTGTAGACATGATTAAAGTCCACAATCAGCTGATTTTAAATAGCAGAGCCTATCCTGGATAACCTGGGTGGGCCTGATTTAATCAATTGAAAGTCCTTAGAGGTATTGCTATATGTACTCTGAAGAAGAAGAAATTACATCTATGGATAGCAGCTTCAGCTTATGCTTGAGAATTTCAGCTGGCTTGCCTGATGTTCAGCTTACCCTATGGGTGTCACACTTGCCTAACCAGCCCAACAATATGGAAGACAATCCCTTGCAATAAATCTTTTAAGATTATTTCTTACTGTTTCAGTTTCTCTGGTTGAACTCTGATACATAGACACTTTGAGATCAGTAGTATAGGATACTTTATAAAGGCTTTCCTGTCATGAATTAGCTTAAAATAATAATTCTATGGAGTCAGTTACACAGAAACCATCATTTCTATCCTCAGAGAAGATATTTATCAGATGGCACTGATCTATCAGTGGGCTTTTAGTCTTCATCCTTAAATTTCTGGTTTCTGTGCCAGTGCTTTTAATCTTTCAGCACAATAACCCTCTATATATTTGGAAATATACTTGCAGATATAGGCATTCATACTATTTAATACACACGTCACAAAGAAATTCCTTACAAAAAGTAGGCAGGACACAAAACCTGTATCTAAGGTATGAGTGAAAGTGATGCAAAGAAACAGGGTTTTGTTTTATGCTTAAGGAGCTTATAATTTACCTGGAAGAAATAAGATTATTCACCCCTGAAAATATGAGATGAGATTTAATCGTAATTAGGACTTTGATTCTCTATCAATACTTTTTTGAGTATTAGGCACTGGAATAGGGTCATTTTTATTCTTTTCAGCTGCTTCTGGTGTGGAATGGATCCTCCCTTTTGATGCCCCCTCTAGTCCATGACTTTATGGGAGACAGAGATAATGACCAATCAGCAGGTGCATAATACTAACAAGCCATTCACTGAATGACTAAGGAAGCAGAGGATGGGTGCAAAAGAAAAGTGTGAAGAGCAAAAGTGGAAAAGTTGGGAGAAATGGAAAACCAAAGAACTGAAAGATGAAATAGGACTTTAAGACAATAAAACAAAAACGGAGCTGAAGAAGGTATGTGTTAAAGAGGAATAAAAGATTTATTAGAACAAATGAAGGGTCTCCATTTTATGAAAGACCGGCCAAGGAATATGTGTTTTATTAGGAAAAGGAGACAGAAGAGTATCATGGCTCAGAATATGAACTTCAGTCAGACAGATCTGAGTTTGGGTACTAGTACCATCACGTACTAGCTATATGATCTTGGATAAATAAGTCAACCTCTTTGGACCTCAGTTTCCACAACTGTGAACTTTCAGAGTTATTATGAAAATTAAATGAGGAAATGTATATAAAATACATCACATAGTGCCTAGCACAGAGTAAATCCATTAAGTGTTTGCTCTCGTAATTATTATTGTGATTACTACTATCATTATTAATTCTAGAGGCAACAAGGAACCAATAGGAGGTTTTTAATCGGGATGGTGATATGGGGGGACCCTTGTTAGTTTGGAAAATACATTTGATGTCAGTTAGAATAAATCATCAAGGTAAAATGCTGGAGCCAGAGCAATCAGTTAGGAAGTTACAATAGTCGTAGCACAAAAAAGTGACAGTAAGGGACATCCTAACCCAGTGCTGGATCATCACATACACAATAGATTTGACATTGGTGGTTTATTCTGAATAGGAGCATATTCTCTTCATGTGTAATTGGTAAATGGGAAACACTACAAAATTTTGTAAGCATATTTAATTTAAGCACATCAATTATCAGATTTAGGGGAGAATTAAAAGTTGAAAGTTGCAACTTTTAGAGAATGTCATGTGCCCTGATAATAGCAATCAGGCTTCTAAATGTTCTATGCTTACATGGAAAATTAACTAGATGCTCCCAGAAAACTAATCGCTAAGGAGGTACCAGTCTAGGATTAAAATAAAAAACAAACAGAAACTGTATACAAGCACACAAATAATCTCTGTGCATTTCTAGCATCTTATAAGAGTTATATGTAGTTGTATGTGAGAAAGAATATCTACAGAACTTACAAATGGTGGCTATTCATACACAGTGAAACCCATCTGTTAATATCTGGGGATACTGGAAATAAATTTAATTGACATCAGGTAGTTGTAACAGGATCCAACTAGGAAAACTCACTTGCTTATCTATAGCACTGGTCTTGTTTATGTCTATATTGAATAAGTCATAATGACAGCTTTTAAATTTCAAGCAAGTTCTTGGCCTTATTGTGAAGCTTAATCTTCATTTTAGAACACACATGGAATTTAACAGCTTGCCACATAGAATGTCAGTAGGATAGATCTCAGGTTTTTAAAAAGTTGTACAATTTTAATAATCTGTACACACTGAAATCCAAAAGACATGTTGATATCCATATATAATACTTTTCATTAGTTTAGGAAGTAAATGACAAATAGTATAGAACCTTCAGCAGAATTATGACTCAGCTGGAGTTCCTGGGTGGCTCAGATGGTTAAGCGTCTGCCTTCAGCTTGAGTCATGTCCCAGAGTCCTGGGATCTAGCCCCACATGGGGCTCCCTGCTCAGCTGGGAGTCTGCTTCTCCCTCTCCCTCTGCCCCTCCCCTGTGCTCATGCTCTCTCTCTCTCTAATAAATAAATAAAAATTCCTTAAAGAATTATGATACAGCTGCTAGTTTAAAGTGGAATTTCTAGTCTCTGAGTTGATTAGCACATATATGTTTATCTTTGAATGTAATAGCTGTGAATCTCCTTTCCAAAAGAATTAGAGGCTTTCATTGTGTATTTGTGTGGAAATCATTGGTTGGAATAAGTGCTACAGGAATATAAAGGAAAAAATAAAGACATGAAGTAAGAGACATAGCACAATGGCCTTTGTATATGATTTTCTAACCACTGAATACAAGTACTCAAGTTGATTTTCCAGAGGGATAGATTTTCTCAGAGCCAAGCATTCATTGTTGTGCAGGCCCTGTGGCTGTCTAACATCACACATTTGCAAGGTAGCTGCTTAGGCTAGAGGTGGAATGAGGCCTGGGAACAGAGTGATGTGATCTTCATCTAAAAATAAAAGCCTTGCATTAATTAGATGTGCTAATAAGTAGTGTGTATGGCTCACCATTCCCTATGACTTCTAGGTGAGATAACTATGAATTAATAAAGTTAAAACAATGGTATTTGGAATAAAAACAGAAGATAAAATAGGGCCTCAGATTTTATGTGATCCAGTATTAGCTTATCCACTGATAAAAGAGACAGAGTTGGGAAGATAAAGCAGTTTGCTTGAGGTCAAAAGTCAATGTCACTGCTAAGTCTAATAATTCCTCATTTATTCTGCCACTACTCATTGTCTCAATGAGGTTACCATAATCACTGTATTTCGACACAACTGTTTTCTATCCAACTCAAACTAATTAAGCAAAAAGAAGAATCTATTGGCCCACAGAACTGGAATATCACAAGCCTTCTCCTTGCCTGTTTTAGGCTGGCTTTCTCCATGTGGTAGGCCAGGTGGCCTTTTGAGACTCCAGACACAGATCGTGACTCGGCCTCATTAAAAAGCTTTTCCTGAAACATTTTATTTTGCCCAAGTCCCAGGAAAGCCTCTGATTGGCTTACTTTGGATTGGGGCTCATTCCTGGACCAATTACTGTTGCCATAGGGATGGATTCTGATTCACCAACTCATGTACACATTGCTGTGGCAAAGCCATCTCTTTTAGCCACATAAAATATATTATTTATAAGAAAAGGGGTTATCAGAAGGAGGTCAGGGATTCTCAAAAGGCACAAACAACAAATACATGATTATCATATTCTAAAATGCAACTCATAGAATACTTAAGAACTGAAACTTACCAAACCCAGGAATAACAACTATGGAAATGGTGTTGCTTTTCTTCTTCTAAATAACTTGTGTCACTATCTGTAATGATAAAGAGACAGAAAAATCTCATTTCTGAAAATGGAAGAAAAGATTGATTCACTATGGTTTACAATAGGATAATTGATTTCATACACATTAACATACACATTATTTTATATTCTTAGAACACTGTCCAGCACTGAATGAATGCTTATTCCCTGCCTTTGCACATATAAATAGTTCATATATAATTGTTCACTCGAGTAGTCCCAAGGCCACATCATCACTTTTCGTCACTGCATATTGTCAGTGTCACTTACATCATGAAGTCTTTAAAGGCAAAACACTATAAACTGTTTGATATTTTTGGTTTTTAATATTTGAGTTTTTGAATCCCACAATTGCCAAAATGGCCTACCATTGTTCTTTGTGATTTCATAGCACACATTTCCAGTCCTCCTAACCCTGTGATGGGGCTTGCATTATTCTGAATTTTTTTTAAAAATTGAGGTATGGGGGACCTGGGTGGCTCAGTTGGTTCAGCGTCTGCCTTCAGCTCCGGTCACGATCTCATGGGTCCTGGAATTGAGCCCCACATCAAGCTCCCTGTTCAGTGGGGAGTCTGCCTGTCCCTTTCCCTCTGCACCTCCCCACCGTTTGTGCTCTCTTTCTCTCAAATAAATAAAATCTTTAAAAAAGTAAAAAAAATTGAGGTATAATTGACATATAACATTATATTGTTTCAGGTTACATCATAATGATTTAATATTTGTATACATTGTGAAATGATCACCACAATAAGTCTAGTTAACATTCATCAACATACAGTTGATGAACAGTTGATCAACATACAACATTTTTTCTTCTTGTGCTGAGGACTTTTAAGATCTATCCTTTTAGCAACTTTCAACTATGCAACACAGTATTATTAACTATAGTCACCATGCTGTACATTAGATCTTCATGGCTTATTTTATAACTGGAAGTTTGTACCTTTGACCTTCCTTCAACTATTTTACCCATCCCTAAATTCCCACCTGCGGCAACCACCAATCTGTTCTCTGAGTCTATTAACTTGGTTTTTGTTTGGCAGGTTTTTTTTTAATGCAATATTTATCTAGTTTTATCTAAGTTATTTCACTTTACATAAGGCCCTCAAGTTCTATCCATGTTATTCTAATTTTTTGTTGTTGTTGTTTCAACTCACATGAACTTTGGTTATTATGGCTTTTGGGAATTTTATAATGTGGCTGAAGATATAAAAATCTGGCAAAATTAGGTATTTATAATATCACTTTTGAGGAAAAACAGACTTAGGTGCAGCACAAATGATTAAGAAATTGTTACTTGTTTAATTTCAAAAGAGGCTAAAGAGATAGTACATGGTCATGGTTAGAAGCTAGGGCTTTTTAAGTTAAACAGTCGTGGGTTCAAATTCTGACTTCTTACTAGCTGTGTGACCTTAGGCAAGTTACTTTACCTCTTTAAGGCTTAATGACCTCACCTATAATGTGGGGATATGACCACCATCTAATTCATGGATAATGCATGTACAATGTATAGTACTCTTTGAGCTCTACATAAAGATTAACCAGGGGCACTTGGTTGGCTCAGGTGGTTAAGCATCTGCCTTTGGCTCAGGTCATGGTCCCATGGTCCTGGGATCAAGCCCCGAGTTGGGCTCCCTGCTCTGCCAGGAGTCTGCTCTCCATCTGCCCCTCACCCTGCTCATGCTTGCTTTATCTCAAATAAATAAATAAACAAACAAATAAATAAATAAAACCTTTAAAAAATAAAGATTAACCATTGTTATGACAGTCACAATAAAGTAATCTATGTGTAGGAAAAGAAAGAAAAAACAAAAATGTCACCTACTGCAGTTCTTAGCACATAATGGGAAACACATTTGTGGAATTAAATACTGATTCTTATTGATTCTTTTGACATTGTCTCTAAGAAGACTCCCCAAATTTCTTTGTTCTCAATGATCCACTTCCTTTTGATTTTTAATAATCACAACACAATTTATTCCTCAATTACCAACTGCTTACAACATAAACTGCTGCATTAATATTTTCTCCAAGTATAATTTTAGTAACTTTTCCTACAGGAATTATAGCTTACTTCTTGTGTAGTCTTTGTGTCACCATCTTGAGCTTATAATAAGAAGCCAATACTTGACAATGGATTGGCCAGGAGAAGGAACTTCCTTCTCTCCTATAACCCTGTTAAATCAAACTGGGTTGGTCTGGTCCCAGGAATTCAGCTGGATAGGGATCAAACCATTCTGAACACCTACGGACTCAACAGGAGATTGAAGAAAAGAATAGCAACAACTCTCTGAACAGAAAAGCCAACACTTTCTGGAAGGTAGGACGTGCGGAGAAGTGAATCCGAGGCGATATTCGGGAGGATAGATGGTGGGGGGGGGGCCTCCATCAGCCGCTTCTGGCAAGTGATAGAGCCGTGGAGCACAAAATCGGAACTTTTAGAAGTCGGCTTAGCTGAGGGATGTCACTCCAGTGGCTAAGCGGGGGGTGGAACCCTCGCAGGACAGTGTGGTCTCAGGACCCTCGGGGTCACAGGAAGACCGGGGGTGCCTGAGTGCGGCAGAGCTCGCAGGGATCGGAGTGGGGAAGCTGGCTGCAGAGACGGAGCGGAGGCATGGGTTCTCAGCTAGGGGTTGCCATAAACCATGATCCGTGGCACAGTCGGGCCACTGCTCCTCCAGCAGGGACCCAACAAGCAGCAGATCCAGGGAGACTCTCCTTCCTCCCCGGGGAGGAGCGGCGCAGGAGCGCACCTCAGGGATCTGCTGGGTTTGGAGACTCCACATGGGGTTGGGTGCCAGAGACAGAAACACTCGGTCACAGGCCGGGTAAGCACCGAGTGCTGCCAGGGACTGGGGAGATGGGAGTGATTGACTGCTTTTCTCTGGGGGCTCATTGAGGAGCGGGGCCCTGAGTTCTTGGCTCCTCCGGGGCGGAGATTGGGAGGCTGCCATTTTCACTCTCCTCCTCCAAAGCCAAACGGAAAGCTTGCAGGGAACAAAAGTTCCCGAGAGCAAACTTTTGAGCAGATTACTTAGCCCGGACCGGGCAAGGACAGGGCAATTCCGCCTCCAGCAAAGACATTTGGGAACCATGGCAACAGGCCCCTCCCCCAGAAGATCAGCGAGAACAGCCAGCCAAGACCAAGTTTACCGATCAATGAGAAGGGGAGAACTCCAGCGCTAGGGGACTACTGCACATAGAATCCATAGCTTTTTTACCGTGATTCTTTAGTCTTTCAAAGTTAATTTTTTTTAACTGTCTTTTTTTTTTTTTTTGAATTTTTCTTTTTCCCTTTTTCAACCAACATCTTATCAATCCCTTTTTTAAAAAAAACATTTTTATTTTTCATTTTTAGAGTCATATTATTTCCCTTCATAGTAGTTACCCTTATTTTTGGCATATATATATAAGTTGTTCTCTCTTTAAAATTTTGAGATACAGTTCCTTCTAACAGGTCAAAATATACCCTAAATCCCTAGTGTATGGCTTTGTTCTAGTCTCCTCCTTGATTACATTCTCTCCCCCCCTTTTTTTAAAAAAAATCCTCTTCTTTCTTTTTTCAAACAACTTCTTATCAATTCCTTTTATAAATTTTTTATAATTTTCATCTTTACAGTCATATTCCATCCCTTCATCGTATCAACCCTTATTTTTGTACATATACAAGTTTTTCTTTCTTTAAAATTTTGGGAGGCACTTTCTTCTAAGAGACCAAAATACACCCAAAATCTAGTGTGTGGCACTGATCTATGCATTAGCCTGATCATATTTGATCATATTCTGTTTTTTTGTTTGCTTGTTTTGTTCTGTTTTTGTTTTTATCTTTTTCCTTTTCCTTTTCTTTTCCTTTTTTCTTTCTCTCCCTTTCTTTTCCCCCAGTTTCAGGGCTTTTCTGATTTGTTTAGAGTATATTTTCTGGAGACGTTGTTACCCTGTTAGCATTTTGTTCTCTCATTCATCTATTCTCCTCTGGACAAAATGACAAGACGGAAAAAATCACCTCAACAAAAAGAACAAGAGGTAGTACCGACTGCCAGGGACCTACTCAATACGTACATTAGTAAGATGTCGGACAGAGTACAGAATCATGATTTTAAAGATACTAGCTGGGCTTGAAAAAAGCATGGAAGTTATTAGAGAAACACTTTCTAGAGAAATAAAAGAACTAAAATCTAACCAAGTTGAAATCAAAAAGGCTATTAATGAGGTGCAATAAAAAATGGGGGCACTAACTGCTAGGATAAATGAGGCAGAAGAGAGAATCAGTAATATAGAAGACCAAATGATGGAAAATAAAGAAGCTGAGAAAAAGAGAGATAAACAACTACTGGATCATGAAGGCAGAATTCTAGAGATAAGCAATACCATAAGACGAAACAACATTAGAATAATTGGGATCCCAGAAGAAGAAGAAAGAGAGAGAGGGGCAGAAGGTATATTGGAGCAAATTATAGCAGAGAACTTCCCTAATTTGGGGAAGGAAACAGGCATCAAAATCCAGGAAGCACAGAGAACCCCTCTCAAAATCAATAAAAATAGGTCAACACCCTGACATCTAATAGTAAAACTTACGAGTCTCAGAGACAAAGAGAAAATCCTGAAAGCAGATCAGGAGAAGAGATCTGTAACCTACAATGGTAGAAACATTAAATTGGCAATAGACCTATCTACAGAGACCTGGCAGGCCAGAAAGGACTGGCAGGATATATTCAGAGCACTAAACGAGAAAAATATGCAGCCAAGAATACTCTATCCAGCTAGGTTGTCATTGAAAATAGAAGGAGAGATAAAAAGCTTCCAGGACAAACAAAAACTAAAGGAATTTGCAAACACGAAACCAGCCCTACAAGAAATCTTGAAAGGGGTCCTCTAAGCAAAGAGAGACCCTAAAAGCAACATAGACCAGAAAGGAACATAGACAATATACAGTAACAGTCACCTTACAGGCAATACAATGGCACTAAATTCATACCTTTCAATAGTTACCCTGAATGTAAATGGGCTAAGTGCCCCAATCAAAAGACACAGGCTATCAGATTGGATAAAAAAACAAGACCCATTGATATGCTGTCTACAAGAGACTCATTTTAGACCCAAAGACACCCCCAGATTGAAAGTGAGGGAGTGGAAAACCATTTAGCATGCTAATGGACACCAAAAGAAAGCTGGGGTGGCAATCCTTATGTCAGACAAATTAGATTTTAAATGAAAGACTGTAATAAGAGAGGAGGAAGGACACTATATCATACTTAAAGGGTCTATCCAAAAGAAGATCTAACAATTGTAAATATCTATGCCCCTAACATAGGAGCAGCCAATTATATAAACCAATTAATAACAAAAGCAAAGAAACGCATTGACAACAATACAGTAATAGTGGGGGACTTTAACACCCCCCTCACTGAAATGGACAGATCATCTAAGCAAAAGATCAACAAGGAAATAAGACTTTAAATGACACACTGGACCAAATGGATTTCACAAATATATTCAGAACATTCCATCCCAAAGCAACAGAATACACATTCTTCTCTAGTACCCATGGAACATTCTCCAGAATAGATCACATCCTAGGTCACAAATCAGGTCTCAACCGGTACCAAAAGATTGGGATTATTCCCTGTATATTTTCAGACCACAATGCTTTGAAACTAGAACTCAATCACCAGAGGAAAGTCGGAAAGAACTCAAATATGTGGAGGCTAAAGAGCATCCTACTAAAGAATGAATGGGTCAACCAGGAAATTAAAGAAGAATTAAAAAAATTCATGGAAACCAATGAAAATGAAAACACAACTGTTCAAAATCTTTGGGATACAGCAAAGGCAGTCCTAAGAGGAAAGTATATAGCAATACAAGCCTTTCTCAAGAAACAAGAAAGGTCTCAAATACACAACCTAACCCTACACCTAAAGGAGCTGGAGAAAAAACAGCAAATAAAGCCTAAACCCAGCAGGAGAAGAGAAATAATAAAGATCAGAGCAGAAATCAATGAAATAGAAACCAAAAGAACAATAAAACAAATCAACGAAACTAGGAGCTGGTTCTTTGAAAGAATTAACAAGATTGATAAACCCCTGGCCAGACTTATCAAAAAGAAAAGAGAAATGACCCAAGTAAACAAAATCATGAATGAAAGAGGAGAGATCACAACCAACACCAAAGAAGTACAAACAATTTTAAGAACATGTTATGAGCAACTCTATGCCAGCCAATTAGATAATCTGGAAGAAATGGATGCATTCCTAGATATGTATCAACTACCAAAACTGAACCAGGAAGAAATAGAAAACCTGAACAGATCTATAACCACTAAGGAAATTGAAGCAGTCATCAAAAATCTCCCAACAAACAAAAGCCCAGGGCCAGATGGCTTCCCAGGGGAATTCTACCAAACATTTAAAGAAGAATTAATACCTATTCTTCTGAAACTGTTCCAAAAAATAGAAATGGAAGGAAAACTTCCAAACTCATTTTATGAGGCCACCATTGCCTTGATCCCCAAACCAGACAAAGACCCCATCAATAAGGAGAATTACAGACCAATATCCTTGATGAACATGGATGCAAAAATTCTCACCAAAATACTAGCCAATAGGATACAATAGTACACTAAAAGGATTATTCACCATGACCAAATGGGATTTATCCCTGAGCTGCAAGGTTGGTTTAACATCCGCAAATCAATCAACGTGATACAATACATTAACAAAAGAAAGAAAAATAATCATATGATCCTCTCAATAGATGCAGAAAAAGCACTTGACAAAGTACAGCATCCTTTCTTGATCAAAATTCTTCAGAGTATAGGGATAGAAGGTACACACCTCAATATCATAAAAGCCATCTATGAAAAACCTACAGCGAATATCATTCTCAATGGAGAAAAACTGAGAGCTTTCCCACTAAGGTCAGGAACACGGCAGGGATGTCCACTATCACCGCTGCTATTCAACATAGTATTAGAAGTCCTAGCCACAGCAATCAGACAACAAAAAGAAATAAAAGGCATCCAAATCAGCAAAGAAGAGGTCAAACTCTCACTCTTTGCAAATGATATGCAAATGGTGGAAAACCCCAAAGACTCCACCCAAAACTGCTAGAACTCATACAGGAATTCAGTAAAGTGGGAGGATATAAAATCAATGCACAGAAATAAGTGGCATTCCTATACACCAACAAGACAGAAGAAAGAGAAATTAAGGAGTCGATCCCATTTACAATTGCACCCAAAACCATGAGATACCTAGGAATAAATCTAACCAAAGAGGCAAATGATCTGTACTCAGAAAACTATAAAATACTCATGAAAGAAGTTGAGGAAGACAGAAAGAAATGGAAAAACGTTCCATGCTCATGGATTGGAAGAACAAATATTGTGAAGATGTCAATCCTACCTAGAGCAATCTACACATTCAATGCAATCCCCATCAAAATACTATCCACTTTTTTCAAAGAAATGGAACAAATCATCCTAAAATTTGTATGGAACCAGAAAAGACCCCGCATAGCCAGAGGAATATTGAAAAAGAAAAGCAAAGCCGGCAGCATCACAATTCCGGACTTCCAGCTCTATTACAAAGCTGTCATCATCAAGACAGCATGGTACTGGCACAAAAACAGACACATAGATCAATGGAACAGAATAGAGAGCCCAGAAATGGACCCTCAACTCTATGGTCAACTCATCTTTGACAAAGCAGGAAAGAATGTCCAATGGAAGAAAGACAGTCTCTTCAACAAATGGTGTTGGGAAAATTGGACAGCCACATGCAGAAGAATGAAACTGGACCATTTCCTTACACCACACACAAAAATAGACTCCAAATGGTTGAAAGAACTCAATGTGAGACAGGAGTCCATCAAAATCCTAAAGGAGAACACAGGCAGCAACCTCTTTGACCTCAGCCGAAGCAACTTCTTCCTAGAAACATCGCCAAAGGCAAGGGAAGCAAGTGCAAAAATGAACTATTGGGATTTCATCAAGATAAAAAGCTTTTGCAAAGCAAAGGAAACAGTCAACAAAAGCAAAAGACAACCTACAGAATGAGAGAAGATATTTGCAAATGACATATCAGATAAAGGGCTAGTATCCAAAATCTATAAAGAACTCATCAAACTCAACACCCAAAGAACAAAGAATCCAATCAAGAAATGGGCAGAAGACAGGAACAGACATTTTTCCAAAGAAGACATCCAAATGGCCAACAGACACATGAAAAAGTGCTCAACATCAGGCAAATCCAAATCAAAACCTCAATGAGATACCACCTCACACCAGTCAGAATGGCTAAAATTAACAAGTCAGGAAATGGCAGATATTGGCAGGGATGCAGAGAAAGGGGAACCCTCCTCCACTGTTGGTGGGAATGCAAGCTGGTGCAGCCACTCTGGAAAACAGTATAGAGGTTCCTCAAAAATTTGAAAATACAGCTACCATACGATCCAGCAATTGCACTACTGGGTATCTACCCCAAAGATACAAATGTAGGGATCCAAAGGGGTATGTGCACCCCGATGTTTATAGCAGCAATGTCCACAATAGCCAAACTGTGGAAAGAGCCAAGATGTCCATTGACAGATGAATGGATAAAGAAGAGGTGGTATATATATACAATGGAATATTATGCAGCCACCAAAAGGAATGAAATCTTGCCATTTGCAACAACATGGATGGAACTGGAGGGTGTTATGCTGAGCGAAATAAGTCAATCAGAGAAAGACATGTATCATATGACCTCACTGATATGAGGAATTCTTAATCTCAGGAAACAAACTGAGGGTTGCTGGAGTGGGGGGTGGGGTGGCTGGTGATAGACATTGGGGAGGGTATGTGCTATGGTGAGCGCTGTGAATTGTGCAAGACTATTGAATTACAGATCTGTACCTCTGAAACAAATAATACAATATATTAAAAAAAGAAAAGAAGAAGATAGCAGGAGCGGAAGAATGAAGGGGGGGAAATCGGAGGGGGAGACGAACCATGAGAGACGATGGACTCTGAAAAACAAACTGAAGGTTCTAGGGGGGAGGGGGGTGGGAGGATGGGTTAGCCTGGTGATGGGTATTAAAGAGGGCACGTTCTGCATGGAGCACTGGGTGTTATACACAAACAATGAATCATGGAACACTACATCAAAAACTAATGATGTACTGTATGGTGAGTAACAATAAAAAATTAAAAAAAATAAATCAAACTGGGTTGTTCTATAAAAAGTTGGCAGGAGAACCACATACAGTTACTAGAGATATATAGATTGGGATGAGAACCTTTCTTAATATGTTCTAAGATTCCTCTAGTGCTTCCTTTGTATGGATGTGTCTAAGGCCCGTAAGTCCCAAATTCTTATTCACTTACTCTCTCAACAGCCCAAATAAGCCTATGCCTTATTATTATTTACCTTTTAGTATTCTTCTATTATAAAAGATATGGGGGAAAAGGGAATGGGGGATGAACTTTGTTAACTTTGGTACCCATGGCGGGGTGTCATCTTTAGCATTATAGTTTGGCCAGAGGCTGGAGCAGAAGCATCACTTAGTCTGTGAGCATAAACAGTGGTATATAAAGTGTCTCCTGGGACTTTGGTCCAAGAGCAGCAGACTCTGAGTACCAACTCTGAGTGTGACATTTTTAGTAGACTCAAGTATTTGATTCATCCAGTAATAGGTTTCCCTGATGCCCTTCCTGAATAGGATGGTGGAGGCAGAGGCATCATGTGTGAGGGTACCTCCAATTTTACCTCAACAGGAAGAGCCCAAGTACCACATGTTAGGGACACTTCTGCATCCAAATAGCCTTGGAAAGACTTCCAAAACCTTGTTGAATATCTTCAGAGTTTTTCTCTATTCTACCACTCCTTTACTTTATCATATCTATATCATATGGATTTAAAAGTCTCATTTCTGATTTCTAGGGTCTGCCTTGACTTTTGGTGCCTCTGCTGAGTATGAATTCCATCTCTGCAATCAGCATCACTAACATCATATAGAGGTTCCCCAACTGTATGTAAATGGTCATCCCCATAATTCTACATGGCAACTAACTCTGAATTGGGCCACAGACTATAGGATGACAAGTCCCTCCTTGATTTTTCCATCAGTCTCAGCAGTGATTAATATTCCACTATCCTTGGTAACTTTTTTTTTCACTCTGGGAAATCCTATGCAAAGGATTCATTCCAATTAATTCCATAAGACCAAAGATCATATTACCATATATTCTCACTTTTTTATATACTAATGTTTCTGACATTGTGGTGCATCTCAAACTTGATAAATACCCTTTATGAGATATTTTAAATCTCCAAATGCTATTATTTAATTTACAAATGCAGTAAATAATTAATGACATATTAGAACTCAAGGTATATGGTAATATTACTCCTCGTATTAGAGTCTCAAGTACATTTTATGCCTCTGGCTTCATTACTTCATTGCATTCATGCCATTTAAAAGAGCTAAGGGGTGATATCTTTGAGAACCGTGAAAACCAACCAAATCCTGAGCAGCACAAGGCTAGAGAAGGTATTAAGTCTCGTTTGCACAGACATGTCTGACCTGCCCTCTGAAGTTCCCATACAAAAACAACAAAACCTTTCCTCCCAAGAGAAACTGCTAGAATACCATCTCCACATCTGGGGTGGAGTAGTGGCTAATTTTGCACAAAGAATGAGTGCCTATTTGATTTTTTTCCTGAATTCTTCTGGCTTCTCAATCAACTTGAACATGTTGAACAGTTGCTTTTTATCTTAGGAAAAAACCTACAAGTCCATTTGATCCTATTTACTCTTTTTCTCTCATTTAAATTTATAAATAATCGTCATCACAGGGTCTCCAATGAGGCTTTACTCAATTTCCCCACATGCACTCATTTCATTTGCTGAAACCATTGCTATAAAGTTTATGAATTTCTTAAGACAGAAAATTTTGCATATTTTCCAATAAGAACCTCATTTCTAAGGCATATGAACATGTGGATCAAAAACAACTTCATATTCTGATTTGAAAACATACTATCTTAAATTATTTTTCTTACCAAAAAAAGGCATAAGTCTATTTCTCTGATCTGGAAGTTAGGTTAGAGTATCATAAATTTAAAAAGAAAAGTCTTCCTTCTCTTAACAAATCAACTACATAATACTACTCTAACCTTTGGGAAGTTAAGTGACATTCTGTAAGACCTGTAAGACCTACAAATTTGTAAGGACTAGAATTCATTAAGATTACATATTAGGTATGTCTTTGAATACCCAGGAATATTTGGTGAGGAAAATGCTGGAATTTATACCACTGTATCTATGTAGATTAAGAGAATCAAGATTTGGAGCCCTCAATAGTGGTTGAAGCCAGGGACATATTAGTATTCACCCAATCTGTAATTATTCAATTGCATTAATTATATAGGGAAGCCAAGTAATTCCTATAAGGGTTAATTATGTATCAACCACTGGGGAGTCAGTGAGGTTGAGAATGCATTAGAATTGATTCACACAGACCTAGTTCTAATTTCACCTCTGCCAACTTTTCTGCCACCTTTTCCTGGCTAGTTGACTTTGAAAAGCAACTCAATCTCTCACTCTTGGTTTCTTCTTCTGAAGAATAAGCAAAATAATATCTACTTTATGCAATTATTATAAATTTCCTATCCATATCTCCTATGTGTGTATACATATTTGGCATAGCATTCAGTGGCAGTTGTTGTTATTACTGTACTCTGCCCAACTCAACTGTAAACTCAGGTACCACATCCAACAGCTCTCATTTTTCCCCATTGGTATGAGAATTGGACAATATAATTCATCTCATAGGCTACTATCATTTATCATGTCATTTTCACTCCCTATTTGGTTAAGAGAAGCTGAGGGTATAGGACTAAAAATTATAAAAATGCCTAATTTCAAGGCCAACAGTACCTGTGGGACAGAAAATAGTCCTATAATTGCCTATTCCTTTCAGTTGGGGAAAGAAATTCTGGAAAAACTTGCAAATCTCTCCCTTAGCATTGCCCTTATCAAAACCTCTTGCAAATAACTGGCTTGAAAGCAAGGAATCTTATTCAAAGATGACTAATCACAAAGAAAATGATAATAGTTGCCAATTTTATAGATAGATACTATGCGGAATAAAAGGAGAATGGAACAGGAAAAACTAATGAAAATTATCAACACTGAACAAAAAATATTGCCATGGTGAAGCTATAATTGTGACCAAGTTTTCACTATGAACACAGCACAACAAAACCACCTGATGAAGCAATCATCACTAAGATCCAGGGGAAAAAAAAACAAGAATGTCACCATTCAATTTTAAGAAAGCAGAGTGAACTGATTTTACATTATTGACAGTCTTTTAAGTGTGATAGATATGCATATGCATTTTATTAAATTTTTAATAAGTGTAACAAACTGTACTACAAACAGTAAAATAATTATTTCCTTCAAAAAATAAAATAAAATCCAGAGATCAAGTCAGAACCCTAAAGCCTAGAAAAGTATCTTAAGAATACAGAAAGAAAAAAAGATGATGGAACTGGTTTGTCTAAGGAAAGAAATGGAGGATAGAAGGGAAGGCAATAAAAAAATGAATTTGAGATGGGAAGCAACACAAGGAAGAACTAAAGCTACTATAAATGCAGTAGACTACAGAATGCAGGAATAGGAAAAGTTAAAAAGGATTTGTGAGAGAAATTAATAATATCAAAGGTAGATGGGTTATCCATTATGTGTATAATTGGACACTTTTATGAGGAAAATGGAAATGGGCAACTAAAGCAGATATTAAGAACTATAATTAAAGAAAAAGATGTAAACATAGAGAAAGAGTTGGATATATAGTTTGAAAGGGTAGTCTATGTTCTAGGAAACAGGTGACACAGAATGGCCAATATGATGACATACCCTCGTGAAGTTACTACATGTCAAAGATAAAGAGGCAATCCTTGGGGCAGCCAAAGAAAAACAATTTGACTCCTGGGTAAGGAGGGAAAATGGCTTCAGCAAATGCTGCAAGACAGGTAGCATTGCCTTAAAAACCCTCAGGGATAGAAAGTATGGCTTCAGAAACTTATACCCAGCCAAACTATCAATTGCATCTTTGAATGTGCAGGAACTTAGGGAATATTGTTCCCAAGAGTCTTCACTAAAAAATCTGTTGGAGAAAATTGCAGCCCATCCATATAAGAATGTAAAAATTACCGAAAAAGACTTGTGGAGAGAACTGAATCTATGTAACTACAGGACAGAGACTGAATGTCATGTAGAGATAACAGTTTTAGAGCAAAATTTACATTTTATTACCCTGACAAAAGTTGGGAAAAGAGGGACAAATAAGGACAGATGGTATAAATACAATGATTTTCTTACATTTTATAGCCCAGAATGATGAAGTGAACACTAGAAGTATAATAGAACAGAAGAAAACACTAGCAAAGATAATGTAAACTGATATTGGGTAATAGAATAAAGGGGAAAAGAGGAGATATTCTAGTTTTATCAATGCTTATAACAAAGTTGATAGATACTATTTAAATAGAGGCTTAATAGTTATTACTAATGTTATAGTTGAAATAATTACTTACACATTAAATATAAGCTTTCCAAATTACCAAAATGCATACACACAAAAACAAAGAGAACCTTAAGTTTTTAAAAAATACTAACAAAAGCCCCCATGCTCTTTAAATTACGCATATAAAAAAACTAGAGTAGATACGGCTACTTTCTGTTAGATCAGTAGTGTTTATGTGGTCCAACAATCAATAAACTAAATGCCATTTAAGTAATTAGTGCTATTTTTCCCTTGAAGCTCTATCAGAAAATCTCAGCATATTAAATGGCAGATAAAGCTTTTTCTTGTCCCTTGAAATTATGTAAACCTTTTCATTAACAAATCAGCTAAATAACACCCAAATGTCAACTTCTTAAATAAAAGCATCATTTGTTTTTCTTAGAAGTGCTGGAACTCTTCTGAGTCAAGTGTACATTTGTGCATGTGGTATACTGAATGACAGTTATGAGGTTTGTTATTTGAGTGAGGGGGACAACACTATTTAGAAAGTATAGTGGTGCCAAGTCTCCAACCCTTCTCTCTTGCAGGGGGAGTGGTGAAGAGATAGTCTGCTAGGGCTGCTGAGACAAAGTACCACAAACTAGGTCGTACCTACAGATAATTTATAGTCTTACACTTCTAAAGGCTAGAAGTCCCAGATGAAGGTGTTGGCAGGGTTGGTTCCTTTTGAAGGCAGGAGAGAGAATCTGGTTCATGCCTCCCTCCTTGCTTCTGCTGAGTTGTTGGCAATCTTTTATGTGCCTTGGCTTATAGACATATCATCTTGATCCCTGCCCTCATGTTCACATGGTGTCCTCCCTCTGTGCACAGCTATATGTACACATTCCTCTTTTTTATAAGGATACCAGTCGTTTTAGATTAGGAGCCCAACTACTTCAGTGTGACCCCATCATAACTTGACTAATTACATCTGTGTGCCTCTATTTCTAACTGAAGTCATATTCTTAGGTAGGTGTTAAGACTTCACATATGAATTTTGGGGAGACACAAACCCACAACAAGAGAGAAGAGAAAGTGGTAGTTCTGAACTGATAGAGCAGACCATTCAACCTGTCAAAGCAGACAGACAAAACCAAACTGGATGCCCATTGAAATCAGGTGCCATTGCTGGAATATATGTTAATTTTCACTGGCACCTCTTACAGGTTCCCTACTCCCTAAGGAGATAATTCTGTTTATTGATATGTATTATTGATGTAAAAGCAGCTAAATGAGTACATTAGAATATGAGAAGAATCTTAATCCAAATCTAAGCACTTCAAAACTAGGACATCTAATAGGTGAACAGAAATATTCCTGAATTTTTGAGACTTTCCACATTTACTAATAGTTCATTATGCTGTCCAGAATGCTGTTTATAAACAACCTAATAGCATTAAATGAGCATAATTTACTGCTGCTGGATCCAAGCAAGTCTTCCAAAATCTTATCTGGATTATTAACTCCTCAAAGAGACACACATATTCTGTTTTGAGGTTAACCATACTGCAGCAATTCTTTGTAGGTAACACAGGGTGGTAGAGGTGAGGGCGAGAGTGGCTTGATATTGTGCTTGTTGGAATGAACCCAAGTGTGTATAAAGACTTTCCGTATCTTCCAGATAGCACAGAAACTCTATTCCACAAATTTCAGCTTCAGTTAATTGATCAGTGCTTCCCAGGGCAGGGGGATCATATGCAATAGGGTCATGGGCAGTATGAGATAATGTAGGATGTTACTCAAAAAGGAGTAATAGAACACTGATGTCTATAATGGGATTTTTCTTTTTCAGTTTCCTTTTGTATTGAAACAGTTAAAAGAATTGGCTATCACAATTTGGTGCTAGCTTGATTTTAATCCTTAACACATCCTAATTTCCCTGGTAACACAAAGGAAGACATCAAATCAGGTTTTTAGGTAGGTGCTATTCCTTATTTGTAATGTGATGTTCCTTTTAATTTACTTTATCATTACTTTTTAGTTATGGCAATTGATATAAATATTATATTTATGGAAGGGGCAAGTATTTTTTAAAGTAAATTTAAAAGTTAATTTTTTTAAATTTTATTTTATTATGTTATGTAAATCGCCACACATTACATCATTAGTTTTTGATATAGTGTTCCATGATTCATTGTTTGCATATTAAAGTTAATTTTCTTAAACTACAAAATAAATAACAGTCATGTAGTTAAGCAAATATTTGAAAAGTGGCATACAAATGACTAAAATTTGGAAACCTCTGAATTCATTCTTTCATTTATTCTGAAGGCATTTGCATATAAGAACAAAGAATTCCACTGGATGCTTCAATAAATGTATTTAGTTGCAGGAAAAAGTTACACTCTGTACACAAATTTGCATGTTTTGGTTGAACTGAATGCAAAAACCCAGAGATGTGACAAATCTCTCTTTTGTTGGAATAGAACCAGAAATGAATTGCAACCACCTTTGGAGCTGGTGGCAAGGCCTCCTCCTTTCTGTTTTTATCCCTAGCTTTCCTGTTTTGCATTATGTTTGATTCTGCAGGCCACCTCTGATCCTTTTGGGAATAGGCAGAATATATAAAAAGGGAGGTGATTAATCAGTATTTGTTGAATAAATGAATACATAAGTGAATGAATAAGTAAATGGAGAAAACAGATGAGCTGAGAGAGGGAATGGCAACGATCTGGTTGTTCTCAGCTCCCCTGTTTTAGTAAGGAGGGTTAATGTAAGGAGCACACTCTGATTCTAACAAGGAAGACAACACCTTGCACGGTCCAGATGGGGAACATGAAATCTGAACCAACAGGACAATTAGAGAAAACACTTAGTGTTTGTTTTCCCTCCAGATATGTTCTCAGGGCTGGCTGATAACCCCATGAAAACAACGGACACCAAAATGACTTCTCAGGCAAGTCAGAGGAGCTGGAGCTTATGGTCATCTTGCCTAACTTCAGGATTAACTATTAATTTATAATTAATGGAATCATGAAAATGAAAGTCCTGGTTATTGGTGGAAAGGAAGTTATAAAATCCCATTTGAATGTGAATTCAGCCTGAATTAACAGAAAGGGAGAAATGACATATCTTTGTTCTCTGCTCAGGAAGGGCATCAACACTACACTGAAAGCTCTTCTGGGGGGACAAGAGAAAATCCCAGGTGGTTTAGTGAAAGTTGTCTCTGGGATGATTCATAGGCTGTTGGAGAAAATTTCAGGGGCAAAGAGAAATACCAAATGAATGTAATGTAATACCAAAATGAATGAAAATTGTTCCTACTCTTCTAGCTTTTAGCACTCCTTACTTTGTAACGTAATAATTTACACACACGTCTTCACTTTCCTTCTAAATTGGACTCTCCCAGAAAGCACGATCTACTTCATTCATTTTTGTATCCTCCCCCGAACTCATTATTTGAGATACAATAGATGCTCAGTATGTAGCACCTATTAAGTGTATGAATAAAAGGAGACATTCGAAAATTGCTATAGCGGCTGTATACATACTTCTCCGCCAATGTGTGAGCACTTATCATGAACCAGACACTAATTTTAGCCACCAGGAGAAACTAAAAATCAGTGCAACAGCCTCAACTCTTATGTAGCTGACACCATCATGAGCACAAGTGACTTTCATACAATTGACAACATAAGAAACAAAGTGAAAGGGGAATAAGGCAAAAAGATGCAGTGCATGGAGAAAGAAGAGTCAGAGGTTACCTAGGGTGGAGATGCAGTGCATGGAGAAAGAAGAGTCAGATGTTACTTAGGGTGGAGATGCAGTGCATGGAGAAAGAAGAGTCAGATGTTACTTAGGGTGGAGATGCAGTGCATGGAGAAAGAAAAGTCAGAGGTTACTTAGGGTGGAGATGCAGTCAGAGGTTACTTAGGGTGGAGATGGAGGAAGGAGCATTTGATGAAGCCTTGAAGGATGAAATTCAACAGGCATAGGTAATTTTGGAAAAGGCATCCCAATGGAATATTCTACCATAGACAAAATCTGGAGGTGGGATAGAATAGGGTGTGTTTGGGGGCATTGGGTAGTTTGGAGGGTCTACAGTAATGTCCAGAATGTAGGGTGTGTATGTGAGTGTGGGTGAGGCAGGGAGGGAGCATGTGGGACAGGAAAAGAATCAAGGAGTTTAAGACCTGGGCACAGATTTCACAGAGCCTTAAAAACCCAGTGAAGCCACTTGAATTTAACTAAATAATGAAAGTTGTTGCAAAGGATATGGCATTATCTTAGTTGCTTTCCAGGGTCTGGACACAACAATCAGCTCATGTGATCAACAAATCTAGGGAAGAGTTATCAACACCCTCTCCTCCAGGGCCATTCTTATCCTGCCAGGTATCAAAAGAAGGCTCCAAAGATGTCCATCGACAGATGAATGGATAAAGAAGAGGTGGTATATATATACAATGGAATATTATGCAGCCATCAAAAGGAATGAGATCTTGCCATTTGCAACGACGTGGATGGAACTGGAGGGTGTTATGCTGAGCGAATTAAGTCAAACAGAGAAAGACATGTATCATATGACCTCACTGATATGAGGAATTCTTAATCACAGGAAACAAACTGAGGGTTGCTGGAATGGGGGATGGGGTGGGAGGGATGGGGTGACTGGGTGATAGACACTGGGGAGGGTATGTGCTCTGGTAAGTGCTGTGAATTGTGCACAACTGTTGAATCTCAGATCTGTACCTCTGAAACAAATAATGCAATATATGTTAAGAGAAAAAAAAAAAAAGAAGGTAGCAGGAGGGGAAGAATGAAGGGGGGGAAATCGGAGGGGTAGACGAACCATGAGAGACGATGGACTCTGAAAAACAAACTGAGGGTTCTAGAGGGGAGGGGGGTGGGAGGTTGGGTTAGCCTGGTGATGGGTATTGAGGAGGGCATATTCTGCATGGAGCACTGGGTGTTATGCACAAACAATGAATCATGGAACACTACATCTAAAACTAATGATGTAATGTATGGGGATTAATATAACAATAAAAAAATTAAAAAAAAAAAAAAAAGAAGTCTCCAGGAGAGGTCAGCTAACTCAAAGAAAGGCTCCCTGCTGGAACTTCATTCCCAGTACCAAGAAAGGATGATGTAAGAAGACAGTGGGAAAGTCCTTCTAAAGCACAAGGCTTACTTGTCTCTATTTGAGACAAGCTATTAAAAAAAATGTTTTCCTTGAAAATTTGCCATTAAAGAGAATGACCTAAGCATTTATTTTTAATTTCCAGAAGGAAATATATTCCTGGGCAATCAAATACCCAGAGTTGATGAGAGAAATCTCTACTTCACAAAGTAATGTCAGCTGATGAGGGAGAATAAGTGATAAAATTAGAAAAAGTGTTTTGCAAAGCTTTATTATAATTGATTCAGGAACAAATTTTCAATTGGTGTTAAAGCTACGAGGTGAACGGAAATATAAGCAAGTGATGAATAAAACATTCATCAACTCATTTTTCCTCTGGTTAAAACTCAGCATGGGCCCCCATTTTATTAAGAGCCCTAGTCCTTACAGAGGACACAAAAGCCTCACACAATCAGACCCATTACTACTCTGACCTCAACCCTCTTATGATACCCTCCCCACCTGCTCCTCTCACTTCAGCCACACTGACCTCCTTATTATCCTTTGGATACAGCAGTTATGCACCCTTTCTTAGTGTCTTTCACTCACTGTCCCTGTCATCTGGATTGCTCTTCCCCCAGATATCTGCATGGCTAACTCTTTCCTGATACAACTTCTCAACATCCCATTTATAGATCCACCCCTTCCCATTGCTACCCTCAAGCATTCCCAGCCCTATTCTTTTTTTTTTCTTATGAGGCATTTATTAATTGCTAACCTATGATATAATTTACTTATGATGGGAAGTAGAGATTTTTGTGTTTTGTTCTCTGTAAAAATCTCAAGCATCTAGGATCGTACCTGAAATGCAGTTGTTGCTCAAATATTTGCTTAATGTAATGAATAAAATGTGGGCAAAGGAGTCTTTTGTGAATTACACTTGTAAGTGGTTCCTGCACTGCCCATGCATGAAATTGGAGCACAGATCACAAGTGTGGACTGGCCTGTGTTACATTAAGGGGCAAGCTTGGCCCCTGGGCATTCACTACCATAAATATGTGAGAAGTGGTGCCTAATTAGAGGATAAGGGAAATGTATTAATGTTGAGAAATTAATGAGCTTGGGGAAAAGAAAATCAGGGCCCCTGACAAAGATATCTGTTAGAAAAACATAAATGTAGCAGAGGCCAAGAGAAAGGGCAATGCCAATTTCCAGATTTGGGTCTTTCTGCTTCAAAGATCCACAACTTTTCCTTTTTCTGATACTTCATTAAGCAGCCAACAGAATTCTCTCAACACCCAGGCAGCTTCTTTAAACTTTCATCATTTTGTGAGCCATTCTAGAAACCAGCTCAAGGTCTGCACACTGGGGATAGAGTGTCAGTGAAGAAGGCAATCTGCTTCTTGAATCTGGGAGGACCTTTCTCCCTGGATGAGGAGGTATGGGGTATCATCACCTGTTTGGAATCAGGAAACAGAGGGGAGGAAGCAGGAGAAAGCAGCCCCATCTCAAGGCAGGCTGTGAAGCCTTTCCATTTTACCCCCTATAATCATCTTTTTCTTTGTTCCTAGAATTAAGATCTTTTATGTTTTTCATTCCCGTGTTCCAGGGGCCTGCAATGAAATATGAATCTTACTAAAAGTGTTACCGAATTCATAGGATGGTTTGTCATAATGTTCAACACAGTAACCTTTTGTCACAGTGGCTTAGATAAACATAGGTTGCCCTTATCACTAAAGACAAAATCTTCTGTGGAAAAGATAGAATAGGGATAAATCATCTAAGTCAAGTTCCTGTTTACTTCCTTAATATGATGGAAAACCAGAGAGATGGAGACCCTAAGGTCTCATGGTGAAATGATGGGCCTGGGGGAGAACCCAGGTCTCTGGATGCCAAGCCCGGTGCACTACCTTGCCAGCAGACCCGAGCCTTCCAACATTCCTCACTGAATGGATGTTCCCTTTTGATTGTTTAACCTCTTGCTAAGGTAGTCTGAATCAAGGCTGTCACAGTGCTCAGCTGAGAGAGGGGTCTTACTCTTCTGGGAAACACCTGTTTATTGCAGAGAAAGCAGCTGCCTGCCCACTTCCAGACAGTACAGCACACACACAGGTTCTCAGGAGAAGTGACCCAACCCCAAAGCTTCCCTTCTAGGACAGAATCAAGCATCTGGCGACACGGAGTCTCTTCTCACCCCAAACCAATCCATTCCCCATACTGCACTGAGTGGTATTTTTCAAGATAGAAACCCATGAATCAATTCAAGTCTTTGAGCACCTAGTATGTGTTGTGCACTGCAAACCTATCAGTGAACAGTCCCTACCCTTTGTTGCTTATGCAGAAGTGATATGAGGCAGTAAACAGACATGTCAGGGGTGGTAAAAGATAGGAGGACGGAAAATGCAGGACAGGGAATGGAGACAGGAGGTGTGTTTGGTTCCAAAAACTTGGACCAAAATCTTGAATGTGACTTTCAGGGCTCTGTGTGATCTGGCCTTCTCAAGGCTCCAGGCTGCCTTTCTAGGCTCATCTTATACAGGCCTTCTCTTATTTACAACCCAGCCACACAAGCTTTCTTTCAGATCCTGACCTCTACCCTGAAATTTCCTGTCACTGGGCCTTTGCACATGTGGTTCCTTCTCCATCTCGAGCTGCCTCCCCTTCTCCTAGTAAATTCCTTCAGAAGATTCCTCAATTGCTACTTCATCAGGAACGCATTTTCCAACTCCCCCTCTAGCACTGTAGAGCTTCTTCTTCAGAGCATTCATCACATTCATAGTTTATATTCTTATGGTTATTTTATTAATGTCTTTTTTCTCCACTAGGAGGTAAACTCTACAAAGGCAGAGACCATGTATCATTTGGCTTAGCCTAATACCTAACATAGTAGATGTTCAATAGATATAAATGGAATGAATAAAGATTATCTAGAGATTCTCTTTATGGACTGTGAAAGTCCCCTTAGCTAGTGATTTCAGATGCTCCCCATGACTCTCCTGAATTTTTTCTTACTGAGAAAACATGTAATCATTTAAAGTATACAAATAGTGCCATGTAAAACACTCACAATGTAATACATTCACATCACGTTTGGCAGGTTCCAACGTTTTCATTACTCCACAGGGTAAACCTATACCCATTAGGCAGTGACTCCCCCACTCTCCTCGACCTCAGCCCATGGCAACCACAAATCTGCTTTCTATCTCTATGGACTTGTCTATTCTAGATATTTAACGTAAGCAGAGTCACTCAGTATGTGATCTTTTTATGTCTGGCATCTTTTACTTGTTAGCACAAGTTCCAAAGTTCATTTGCATCATAGCATGTATCAGAAATTCATTTTGTTTTATGACTGAGTGACATTCCATTGAATGGGTATGCCACATTATATCCAGCCATTCGTCATCTGATAGACATTTGAGTTGTTTTCACCTTTTGAGGATTGCAACTGATGTAGCTATGACCATTCATTTACAAGGTTTTTTTGCTTTTGTTTTTGAATATTTGTTTTCACTTTGAGGGAATGCATACTGAGAAGTGCAATTGCTGAGTCACATAGTAATTTTAATTTTTTGAGGCCTTTTGTGTAGGAAGAATAGAAACTTATGTTTGTGCAGTTGCTAAGGTGTGCTCCTCCTTGCCCAACATTCCATGTTGCCAGAACCACCTGATTCCCATGACTTGCCCCTTGTGTTACTTTGCAGGTAGAGAGTAACCTTATACATACTCTGGGTGACCATCATGGACACTCTGTCTCTTGTCCCAGCACCCCACCGGCATGTGTCCTTCACCTCCAATGATTTTCTTCATCACTGCCTCCTTTCCGCGCATGACCTATTTTCTTTCTAAAAGCCATTAGTGTCCATGGGGGCTAAGAAAGAAGGTTTAAATGTGCCTTTGCCGCAAAAAGTTGCTGAGAAGTTCTGATAGAGACATTTCCCTCAGCTCTATTGATTTACTTAGGTAAGCTAGTCTCAAAATTTTGTAAACTTGGGAAAATTATTTAACGTGATTTAATTTTCTTATCTGTAAAATAGGGAATAGTACATGTTTTGTAGAGGTAAATGAGGAATATAGATAAAATACCTGGAGTTATGTCTGACAGATAGCATATGTTAATATAAAATAGTCACTTATTTTTCTCTGAGCTAAGGTGCTATAGATTTATATTTATTGTTTTAATCTGGACACTAACATTTTCATCTTTTCTATATCCATTAATGAGAAGTTATAATCTTTAATGAATCAAACTGTACCACTTCTCTGAATGAGGCTTTGCTATTGCTTCTCACTGCATTTAGAATAAAACCCAAGCCTTTTCCAAGGCCCCCATGGGCTCTGACCTGGCCACCGCCTCTCTTGCACCTTTGTTCTCAGCCATCTCTCCATGTCTCTCAGGCTCCAACCATGCTGGCTGGCTGAATCCTTGAGGCCTCAATTTCTTTTCTGCCTCAGGTCCTTGGCATCTGCTCATGACCCAGCCCAGAACCTTGTTCCCCAGGCTTCCTTTTCAGTAAGAAGGAATCTGCTATCCACTTAGTTAATTGCTTCCATTCTGACAGCCCATTACTTATGCTTAACATCTAAAAGAAAACAAATCCAGAAATTTTTTTGTTACTACATGCTTTTTGTTTTCCTTCATAAATGGTTGTTTACCTGGTATGTTCAGCCCCCCCCTTTCTAAGCTGGGAGTTTTGTGAGGTAAGGAACCTGTTCTGTCTTACCCTCCCTTGTATACACAAAGCTGCCTACTAGGAGGCTTCTGCCCTTTGTTGAATGAATGAAGCCATGATTTCTCTTCCATCTTGGTGCCAAAATCATCTCTAGTGAGCCTTACTTCTAGTTCCATAGGGAAATCAAAAGCAATAGTAAGAGTTGGTATAAGAATGTTTCCACTTGCAGTAAGGAATATTAAGAGATGTGGTTATCTTTTCAGAAGTGGCTTAGACACTGGGTGGGGGGGGGTGTCACAGTTTTTAGTGGAATATGGAGAAAAATACAATGAGAATCCACTCTCAGAAAAAGGAAACCACAGGAATATGATAACATCAAATCGTCTAATTACTGAAAATATGATGGAAAAGGAATTTAAAAAATGCAGTCATGCAGAAAACTCTGGGGGCAGGATTTGTGGTGGGAGGGACCATGAAGGGGCATGAGGAGACAGGAGGGGACAGAGATATTCATTAAGTTGGTTGTGGTGATGGTTTTGCAGATGTGTTCATATATTACAAACTAAATAAGGGGTTTTAAATATATGCAGTTTATTGCATAGTAATTATGCCTCAATAAAGCTGTTAAAAGCAATAACAAGATTATATGGGAAAAAAATCACCACCTCTAAAGTAAAATGGCAGTCATGGATTTTCTCTGGCTGGTGAACTCAGAATATAAGTCTCTGAAGGTAGAGATAGTGCATCCCATTTATACTAGCCATTCTGGAATGGGACACTGGTGAGGTCCACACACGGGTGAGGGAGAAAGAATAGCTCGTGAAGCAGCTGTGGCCTTCCATACTTCACCTCTGTGCTCATGGGGGCTCCTCTCCTGAGAGAGCAAAGGTGAAGATCCCCCCAACTGCATCAGGCATCCTCAACAGAAAGCTTACAACCCAGACAAGCAGCAGAAAATTGTTTTGTTTTTACCTAAAGCAGTAAGGAGCTCAGACACACAGACCAGAAGCTCCTATAGAAAATCTGCCATTTCCCATATGGTGTTGACCCCTCTTCTCCTGAGGTTATCCTCAACTACTGAAAACCTTCAGTTTATGGAGAATGCATTTCTTTCCTCTCCTGCCTTTTCCTCTGCTCACATTTTCTCTTTTCTTCTTGCTTTATTCCCCCTTTGAATATGAAAAACGAATGAACATTTTTTGAACACTGTGGAGCCAACCACTTTCCTTACACTATTTAATTCTTAAAACCACCACAGGGAACATCTATCATCACTCTTCCTATTTTACAGGTAGGGAAAATGATGCTGTCACAAGTTCAGGGACATGGGGATGTCCTGCTTCTTGTGAATGCATAGCCCAGATTTGAACATTGGACAACTCCAACGTCTGTACTTTCAACTCCCAGACACAGCCTTTTTCATGAGTTCCCCAAATTTCCTTTCCTTCACACAGGTATTAATGTATGTGATGCCTCCATTGGGTGAAGGAGCATATTAAATGGTAAAGAAAATGGTCATTGCATACCATGAAGCATAAAACACATGTTTAATAATTAGGTGTTTTATGATCGGCATAAACTATATAGTAATTCAGAAACATATACACCAAAATGTGTCAATGGCCATCTGCATCATGAAATGATGAATAAGATTTACTTTCTTCCTTTGCTTATCTATACTTTCTTAAATATTTGCGATGAGCACATATTACTCATGTCATTGAAAATAGTACAGGAACATTTTCTGAAAAGTATAAATGCTTTTGAAGGGGAGGGATGTATTTTTTTTTTTTCTCCTTATAACCTTGGTTCTGACAAGAGAGTGGCATTTTTTCTCTCCCAAGAGAGCAACATAATGTGGTTGTTCCAGGATCATAGGAAAATATCAGAGGTGCAAATCAAAACTTGTCTAAAGCAAAATTCAGTTCTCAGTTCATAATGGAAGTTTTCTTCCTGAGAGTGACCACAAGCTGATCTGAAAAAAGGGCTCCATCCTGGGAATGCATTGCAAATGTTATGAAGTTTCATATGCCATCTTCTTGCAAAGATTCCCCACACCTGAGACCAGACACTTGGTTCCTAGACCTGTTCTGAAAGCCTAAGCAGAACTATAGATGTAGTAGTTGCGTTATTAACTTAGCTCCATGTTCTGTTTTGTTCCCTACTTGATTATATTTTATGTGCCTCTTAACCTCATGCACAGTGAATCATTAACTTTGCCTTTTTCATCCCTACACCCTGTTTACCTGCTGATTGTAGAAACCTAATGGGACTGGACAGTAATGTTTGTCTTGAAATTATCTGATGTACCTGATCATACCAAGTACCAAGTGGTGCCTGGCTGTCCAGAAGAATACATTGCTCCAGATTGTTTCAAATAATGCTTCACCCTCTTCTCATGTATTCATCTCCTTCCACAAACATATATAAGTTTTCTCTAGACTCAACAGGGGAAGGCAGCTTTAGGAATAATCTCTGCCTTCTTGTTGGACTGCCCTCCTGATAATAAAGTTTTCTTTGCTTTAAAACCAGTGTCTCAGACATTGGCTTACTGCACATCCGGTGCACGAACACATTCGGTAACACATTTCCCTCACCCCAGCTAACTCTCCCCTTCCTCTTCTGGGTATGGCACTTCCATTTATACCTGCTTTGTAAAACCCATCATTCTCTGCTCTGAGGTAGAAAATTAAGTCTTAGTAAAAGTAGGGAAGTTTTAAAAAGTTAACTTGAAGGTTCCTATGCTTCCCCACTTGGCTGTGAATCAAATCCAGAGAAGACCTACATCTGTTTTCTTCCTCATGTATCCTCAGTAGCTAGGATTAGTTCATTCAATTAAAAATAGTTGGGATGTCTACTTAGTTCCAAGCACTGGGCTGAGTACTGGCTGATTTCATAATGAAAAAGAGACAAAGTCTCAGCCTCCCCCAGCTTATGGGGAAGGAACAGCCAATAAACACCCAAACCTACAAAACATGGTTATACTGTGAAGGAAATACACAAGATGATGGGATGGGGAGTAATGAGGGGCTGGTTTTAAATATGGTAGAAGGGAAGGCTTCTTTGTAACAAGGATATTGGAGCTCAGATTTAGAAGTATGAGGATAGAATAGGAAGCACATGATATGTAGGTATCAAGGTTTGTTTGAGAATCAGTGTGTCAGCCTCATCAGGTTTTTCTGCATTCCTCAACAGGTCCTTGTGCACAGCAGAGGACCAATAAATTGTAGAACCTGGTTCAGACAGTAGGTTATGGAGCTCCTGTGATTTGCCAAGCATTACATTTATAGATTCTACCTCACTTAATCTTTCCAACAACTACATGAGGTAGTCCTTTAAATGAAGGATCCACATTCTGCTGATGAAGAAAATGTTCAGTGAAGTTAACTTGCTCAAGGTCACCTGGCTGGTAACAGAACCAAGATCGGAGCCCACATCTGTTGGGCAGTCCCTAAGATGCACCTGCTTCTATCAATCTTTGAAGAAGTGAAGGTATGAGATCGTGTACAAAAGGGTTTAATGAGAAAACTAACCAAAAATAAGTACATTACTCTCTACATAATGGAAATTCAAATCAAACATTAGTTTTACAGAAGTCCTTTGCCTCTTTGAAGTGTAAGGTGAAATTCTAGAAAATAAAACTATAGTTTTTTTTTGTTTGTTTTTTTTTTTAACAAAACAAAAGTCTCATTGCTTTGGTAACAGTTCTGATAGATGCTAAGATTTCCAAAAACTATTCCTGTGGGCAGGACAGTTTAAGAGCACCAAGTGAGCTAGCCTTGGCAGCTTATTCTCTAGGCCGGCCTTATGACGAGTTTGCTGTGTGACATTTAAGAAACTCACCACTCTCCACTTCAGAATCCCTGATGATGTGCTCGTTATCATAATGTGAGAGATTGCTGCAAATGTGTGCATGAGAACTACTGGTGTCAAAGTTCCCTGAAAATGGGGAAATGCCAGGCATTTAAGGAGACCTGAAGAATGGCAGAATAGAGTACAGTTTCAAAGTCTGTTCTGGGGGAAAGAATGGAGCTCAGGATGGAGAAAACAAACAGTATCAGGGCAAGAACTGAAGGTGACAGAGAAATGGGGGCATCTTTTCTTTTCCCAAATAGCCACAGACTCCTTGATGGCAGTGCATAGTTTTTCCTAATTTTGATTTTCCCCTATGATATCTTTTAGAGGGCCCTAGCACAAGTTAGATAATTCAGTAATTGCTCAATAACTTGGCAAATGAGAAAGGACATTGTTACTACAAAGACCTGTTGACTGGTAAGTGGTAAAGGAAATAAGAGGGACACAAAGTCTGATGACTAAAGGGATCCACTGTGTAAGCTTCAGAAGTTTGTCACCAGCAATTAGCATAGACACCCTTTGTGAGTCTATCTTTGATGGGTGCATGTGAGTACATGCTAGGAGTGTCCATGGAAGACAGTATTTAATTCTGAAGAGAAATAAGATCCATCCAACTACTGTTCATCTGACATTTACTAAGCACCCACTCTGTGTCAGGCACTGGTGAACCCTGGAGACAGAATCTTGAACAAAACAGATCTGCTCTCCTGGAGTCTAGAACCCCACAAGTCAACTACCTTGCCTCAAAAAACTAATAAGTACTTATTAGCAACAGTAGCAAATGGCTGAGAAGTCATTTGCTATGTAACATTCTAAAGGAGTCTTAGAGACCATTCAATCTAAACGTTGTCTCTTGTAGACAGGAAGGCAGAGGCCCCAGAATGGCCAACTTGCTCAGGGATATGTAGCTTGTTTGTGTCAGATGCAAGGCCAGAACCCAGTCATCTGACTCAAAGTTTCTAAGTTGCTAGGCTAGGTCTCAGAGAAGCCTTTCGCTGTTCTTAATGCAGTGAGCCTGAGGCTGTGGCAGGCATAGGGACTTGCAGCCCTGTCACATGTGGTCCTTCTTGGTTTATCATCTCTCTCAGAGAGAGATGTTCTTACAGCAGGCTTTGGCTTATAGGCTCTCACAGGCCCAAATACAGTTTATTATCTGTGTTGTGAGGGGACCTCACAGAGACATTGAGGGACCAGCACCATAGAGTATATTCTCACTAAATGGAAAACTTGTAATAACATGAATCTGTTCTTTCCTGTTGCACAAAATGCTAAATACCTGTTTGATGGTCTACTGAAAATGAAATATTACAGAAGCCTTGATACAATTTTAATATCCCTTTTCTCATCCCATTTATCTTCTTACAGAACAAGCCCCATTATCATTTAAGGAGTCTGTCACATGCTTGACAAGTTGCAGCCTGGCAGCTCCCTGCAGGTATCGCACAACCAACAGCAGAAGAACAGGAGAACAGCATGCCCCCCCGTCCACCCACCCAGCCTCATGCTGTTCTCGTTCAGAAAGAAGTGCAGGTGCACTGCTCAGTGGCTGTCAGTCATAGCTCTCCCTACATTCCAGGTCAGTGAAGACTGGAGCAGGCCTTAAGGGGTCATCTTTCTGGACCAGGAGATCATTCCTGGCTAGTGGCCCCACTATGTTTTCACAGTGACATGTGGAAGGTCAGAATATCCATGGGGTAGCTAGCCTCACCTGGAAGCCTCTGTCACCAAAGGCTTGAGGACTGAGGGCCTCAGCTTCCTGCTAAGGTTCCCACTCCTGCACTCTTCCCCAGGACCAGGAAAGATTCCAGTGCCTTTTTTTTTTTTTTAAACTACTCAGGGAGCTGGGCATGGTTTCCGGCTTTTAAAAAGGGGCTTAAGTTCAGGCGCACTGGGGTGGCTTTGTTGGTTAAGCATCTGACTTTGGCTCAGGTCATGATCTCAGGGTCCTGGAGCTGAGCTCTATGCTTGGTGGGGAGTCTGCCTGTCTTTCTACCCCTCCTTCTGCTCATGCTATCTTAAATAAATAAATATTTTTAAAAGGACTTAAGTTCAGAAACTGTAGAAAGTTCTGAGTGTGGTTAATAGTCTAGGGCTCTGGAGTTAAACTGCTGGGTGGGGTTCTAATGTCCTAGCTGATCAGGCTGCTTAATGTCTTTGAGTCTCATATATATCTATAAATAAAGATATTAATAGTACCTACACAACAGAGCAACTGTGAGGAGTACATGAGGCAGTCTGTGTGAAATATTCATAGCAAAACCCAGAAATTAGTGGTTACCCAATATATGTTAGCTCTTCCTATTCTTCGCTTTCACAGTCTAAGCAGATGCAAGATGGGCAGACAGTCCTGAAAAAACAATTACGTAAATTCCCTCTCTTTCTCTCTTCAATATATAGGGTGTGTGTGTGTGTGTGCATGCACACGCACACGCATGCATGCACTTACATGTATCACTCATGTTAGCTGCAACACCTATTTTAGCTAATATGATACCTTGCGCTAAGCTGGTCTGCCCAGATTGCAATATACATTTTTAGGCAAAATATATATTTTGCCAACATTAGCAAGAGAGAAGCAAAGGGATGAACAGATTCTTGAATTACAATAGATGTATCTACCATGTTCCGAAGAGCAGTTGGTATGTAGCAAGCACTCTGCAAATAAAAGCTATTATAATCATTAAGAGTTTGGGGGCTATGGAATTTTTCTTGCCAACATTAACCATGTGTTTATTTTCATGAAGACCTTATGCCTCCCTTATGTGCCACACAAGACTTTGTGGCTTCACTTGGCACCTGACTGAATTATAAATGTAGAATGACAGCTAGAAGGGGAGTCAGAGGATATCAAGACAATTTCCTACTCATATATGGGGAAACTGAGGCCTAGAGAAAGAAGATTCCTTAAATCTATACAATAAGTTAGAAAATGGTTAAAATTTAAACAAGCTTGGAAGAAAAATAACAACTAATAGGTATTGAACAATAAACTCTGGACTGGGTATTATTTCAAGTGCTTACAACAAACTTACAAAGTAGGTACTACTATTAGTCTCATTTAACATATAAGTAAGCTGAGGCTTAGAGAAGTTAAGAAACCCCCTAATGGCTGAAAGCTAGTTTGGTTCTGGAGTCTGTGTTTTTTGACTACTTACTGTACTGTGTATGTAAATCTTGATAATGGAGTTATGGATAGGGAGTTAATGCACTAGATATCTTCAGCCTTTGGTAAAAAGCCTTGTGGGATAGCCCAGCTTTGCATTTAAAATTCAGATGGGGCCTGGGTTCAATCCAAGCTCTGCCATTTAATAGCTCTGCTGTTAGCCTTGGGCAAGTCACCAACCTCCTTGGGGCTAGGGTTCCTTGGGTATATGGTGAGATAGTCTATGTCCCATAGGGCTGCCAAGAAAATTAAATACCAGCATAGCTTAGTGAGTTGGAGAGCAAGTCTGACTCACAACTCTACCACCTGAAGCTATGATATTTGACATATTTCATAACTTGCCTGGGTCTTCAATTTCCTCATATACAAAACAAGTGATAGTACCTTTTACACGGTAGGGTTTTTGTGCTGAGTAAAGATCATTCATGTAAAGCATCAGCACAGAGCCCAGGGCTCAAAGAACACTTCCTAAATATTAGCTAAAATTCTTGTTATAATGTATATAAAACCCCAACTAAGCACATAACTTTGCTGGCATTCAATTCAATCTGGCCAGTTAAAACATGGTACATTGAACTCTTTTGTAAAACATTAAAAGGCATAAGTGTTTATGTTTAGGCTTTTGTCTCAAGCCTAATTTCATTGAAATAAAAAAGTAATGTGGAGGGGTAAGGATAGGGTTAAGAAAGAAATGAGATAATTTTGAAAGAGAAATTAAGAAAACAATCCCTTTTGCCATCCCATCAAAAAGAAAACACCTAGCGATAAATTTAATCAAGGAGGTGAAAGACCCATGCTCCAAAAACTAATGAAAGAAAGAGAAGATGACAAGAACACATGGAAAGGTATTCTGTGTTCATGGACTGGAAGAAATAATACTGTTAAAGTGTGCCATCCAAAGCCATCTATAGATTCAATGCAATCTGCTTCAAACTGTCCATGGCATTTTTCACAGAACAGGAACACAAAATCTTAGAATTTGTATGGAACTACAAAAAAACTTGATTAGCCAAAGCAATCTTGAGAAAGAAGAACAAAGCTGAAGATACCATGCTGATTTCCAACTATATTACAAAGCCACAGTAGTCAAAGTAGTATGGTACTACTATAAATACAGACACATAGATAAATGGAATAGAGAGCTCAGAAATAAACCCATGCTTTGTATGGTCAATTACTCTATGACAAAGGGGGAAAGAGACTGCCTCTTCAAAATTGGTGTTGGAAAACTGAAGAGCCACTTGCAAAAGAATGGAACTGGACCACTATTTTAGACCTGAAACCATACAACCCCTAAAAGAAACATAGGCAGTAAGCTCTTTGAAATCCATCTTAATCACACACACACACACACACACACACACACACACACACACACAGTCTCCTTAGGGAAAGGCAACAAAAGCTAAAATAAACAAATGGCATTATATTAAACTGAAAAGCTTCCGTATAGTGAAGAAAACCATTAACAAAGTGAAAAGGAAACTGACTGAATGGGGGAGGAAATTTGCAAATCATACATCCAATAAAGGGTTGATATCCAAAATATATAAAGAACTTACACACCTTGATATAAAAAAAACCCCTCAATTTAAAAATGGGCAGAAGATCGGAAAGGACCTTCTTTGTCCAGAGAAGATATATGGATGTCCAAAAGGCACATGAACAGATGCTCAACATCACTAATCATCAGGGAAATGCAAATTAAAACAACAAAGAGATATCATCTCACACTAGTCAGATTGGCTACCAACAGGAAGACAAAAAATAACAAGTGTTGGTGCAGAGGTGAAGAAAGGGGAGCCCTCATACACTGTTGGTGGGAGTGTAAATTGGTGCAGTCAGTATGAAAAACAGTATGGAAGTTCCTCAAAAAATTAAAAATAGAACTACCATATGATCCAATTTGGGGAATTTATCTGAAAAAATGAAAACACTAATTCAAAGAAATATACACACCCTTATAAGTTTATTGTAGCATTTCTCACAATAGCTAAGATATGGAAGCAACCTGTTAATTGACAGATGAATGGATAAAGAAGATGTGGCATATACACGCACACACATGCACACACAGATACATATAATGGAATTTATTCAGCCATAAATAAATTAAATCTTGCCATGAGTAACAACATGGATAGACCTAGTGGGTATTATGCTAAGTGAAATAAGTCAGAGAAATATGGTATACTTACATGTGGAACCTGAAAAACAAAACATGAATAGAACAAAACAGAAATAGACTCATAGATACAGGAAGGAAACTATTACCAGAGACAGAAGGGGTCGAGGTGTTGGGCAAGACATGTGAAGAAGATTAAGAGTTGCAAACTTCCAGTCATGGGATGTAATGTATAGCACAAGAGATATAGTCAATAATATGGTAATAACTTTTTAAGGTGACAGATAGTCACTAGACTTATTGTGGGGATCATCCAGCAATGCATAAAAATATTGAATCACAATGATGTACACCTGAAAGTAATAGGATATTGTATATTAATTATAGTTCAATGAAACAAAACAAGACAAACTAAAAGAAATGCAACAGTTTTGTTTACCTGAGTTCATGACTCTCTATAGACACTTACCATGCCCTTCTCCCACTTCCTCTGCACCCTCCCTTTTACTTCTATTACATGTGGAATCCTGCAGGGTATTTGTTAACTGGAACTGCATGGCTTTTAGATTTAGACTTTAGATTTTGCATATCTAAAGCTGAGAAAGATAGGTTCTGAGGGACCTTAGAAAATAGCTTCCATTTATTGAGAACTTAGAATGGATTAGGTACTATACCTAATGTTAATGTAAAATATTCTACTCCTACTTTTTTTTTTTTTTAAAGACTTTACTTATTTGAGAAAGAGAGAGAGAGAGAACATGTGAGCATGAAAAGAGGGAAGGCCAGAGGGAGAGGATCTCAAGCCCACTCCTGGCCAAGCTGGGAGCCTGAAGCAGGGCTCAATCTCATGACCTGAAACTAGGATCTGAGCCAAAACCAACAGTTGGAGGCTTAACTGACTGAGCCATACAGTCACCTACCTTTCCTGATAATGTGTGATGCTTAACTGACTGAGACACCCAGGTGCCCCCACCTTTTCTTTAGAGAGAGAGAAAGCACGAGTGTAGGTTAGATTTATAACTTGCTTCTAATGAATAAAATATGGCAGAAGTAATGGGATGTCATTCCAAAATTATGTTATAAAAAGGCTGCAATTTCAACTTAATATGCTCTATCTCACTTTCATACTCTACATATCATCCTCTTGAATCATTTGATTCAAGAAGACAACTGCCATTGGGAGGCCCAAATAATGAATAACAGAGGCCTTTAAGCAAGAGCCAATGAGGTATTGAAGCAATATGAGTGAACTTGGAAGTGGATTCTCCAACCCCACTCACACAGGGATAGCATTCAGATACCACAGCTGGCATGCTGCCTCACTGAGCACTGGGCCCCTAGCCCAAGACCAGATCTAGGTACCCTGGTGCCCAGGAAAAAAAGGCTGTGGTTTAAAAGAGTAGCTACAATAGGGGCACCTGGGTGGCTCAGTTGGTTAAGCTTCTGCCTTTGGATTAGGTCATGATCTCAGGGTCCTGGGATTGAGCCCCACATCAGGCTTCTTGCTCAGCGGAAAGTCTGCTTCTCCCTCTGCCTCTCCCACTGGCTTGTGCTTTCTCTCTCTCTCTCTCAAATAAATAAATAAAATCTAAAAAAAAAAAAAAAAAAAAAAAAGTAGCTACAATAGGAAAGATCTAGGACCAGAACCCTGCCAAATGGCAGGGGAGATGCTAGAACTCTCTTAGGGTTGGAAGGGCTAGTGAATGCCACAGTTTATACTTCCCCTTCCTCCATTGTGAACAGGGAGAGCAGTGCCTGGAATTATCAGGCCTGTTGCCTCAGTGGGCCCTGGGCCCCTAGCCCACACCAGTTTCAGCTATCCCACCAAGGCTGACCCAGGGCAGTGCACACCACCCTTCCTCCCCTCACCCCTGTTAGCACTCACTGCAGCTCCAGCTATTGCATCAATGTGACAAAGGTGCAAAGCATCCCAGAATACTCTAGGCCCTCACCATTTCGGTTTTAGATGGCTTGCTAGGGCACCCCAGGTGCAAAGTGCTCCAGGACCTCTTGGCTGGTGCCTGCTTTGGCTCTAGCCACCCCACCAAAGTGCCCCCTATGCAGAGAACCCCAGGATATTCCTGCCTGTGCTAGCCCTGCACAGAGCCCTGGGACACCCCAGTGTGCACCCACTTCAACTTCAGCTGTCTTGCTAGAGTACTTTCAGTTCAGAGAGTCCTGGAATACTCTGGCTTATGCCCACTTCAGCTTTAGCTATCTTACCAAGGTGACTTCACTGCATAGAGCTCCAGGATTTTCTGGCTTGCACCCTTTTCAGCTTCAGTTGTCCTGCCAGGGTACCCTCTGTATGGAGAATCCAGAGACTACACTGGCCTGTACCCACTTCAGCTCTAGCTGTTCTGCCAAACCGTCTTCTGTGCATAGAGCCCCAGAATCCCCTGGCTTGCACCTGCTTCATCTTAAGCTATCCTGCCAGGGTGTCCTGTGGGCATAGGACCCTTGGACCCTTTGGCTTGCACCTACTTCAGTTTTGGCCATCTGACAAGGGCAGCCCCAGCATAGAGTGCCCTGTGATTCCCAGCCCACAACTCTGGTCAGCTGGTGAAAGTAACCAAGTACATAAAGTCTACACAGGGGATGACCATATATAAGACCATTTCTTCGAGTTTAGGAGAATTAGGAGCTGTTCTGCCTAATTCACAGAAATAAACAAAAAGTCAAGCAAAAGAGGAAATAGAGGAATATGATCCAAATGAAAGAACAAGACAGAAACGTCAGAAGAAGAACTAAATGAAACGGAGATAAGCAATATGCCTGATAAAGAATTTAAAGTAATGATCATAAAGGTGCTCACTGGGCTGGAGAGAGGAGTGGAAAAACTCAGTGAGACCTTCAACAAAGAGATAAAAAATATAAAAAAGCACCAGTTGGAGTTGAAGAAAATAATAACTAACATGCAAAATACACTAGAGGAAATCAACAGATTAGTGGATCCAGAAGAATGGATCAGCAATCTGGAAGACAAGGTAATGGAAAGTACCCAATCTGAACAACAAAAAGAAAAGAATTAAAAAAAAATGAGAATAAGTTAAAGAACCTCTCAGACAATATCAAGTAAACAAATATTAGCATTATAAGGGTCCCAAAAGAAGAGAGGAAAGTGCAGAAAACTTATTTGAAGAAATAAGAGCTGAAAATTTCCCTAACCTACTATGGAAGGAAATAGATCCAGATTCAGGACACACAGAGAGATCCAAAAAAGATGAACCCAAAGAAATCCACACCATGACACGTAATAATTAAAATGTCAAAATTTAAAGATATATATAAAGAGAGAATTTTAAAAGCAGCAAGAGAGAAGCAAAAAGTTATGTACAAGAGAAACCCCATAAGGCTATCTGCTGATTTTTCAGCAGAAACTTTGCATTTCCACATAATGATCATAGATCAATCCAACCAGAGGACATGACAATTGTAAATATCTATGCACCAACACTGAAGTGCCTAAATACATAAAGAAAATATTAACAGACCTAGAAGGAGAGATTGATGATAATAATAATGGGGGATTTTAACACCCCACTTATATCAACAGACAGATTTTCCAGGCAGAGAAATCAATAAAGTAAACTGTCTTTGAATGGTATATTAGACCAGATAGACATAACATATACAGAACATTCCATCAAACAACAGAATACACAATCTTTTCAGGTGTACATGGAAAATTCTTCAGGATAGATCTCATGTTAAGCCACAAAGTAAGTCTCAATAAATTTAAGAAGACTGAAATCATATTATGCATCTTTTCTGACAATGTATGAGACTAGAAATCTCTCTCTCTCTCTCTCTCACACACACACACACACACACACACACACACACACACACACAAAGCTGGAAAAAAACCCCACAAACACATGGAGGGTGAACAACATGCTACTAAACAATGAATGAGTCAACCAAGAAGTCAAAGAAGAAACAATACATGGAGACCAATGAAAATGAAAAGACGTTCTAAAATCCTTGGGACACAGCTAAAGCTGTTCTGAGAGGGAAATTTATACAGATGCAGTCCTACCTCAAGAAATAAGAAAAAACTCAAACACTCTAACCTTACACCTAAAGGAACTAGAAAAAGGAAAAGAAAGCCCAAGGTTACTAGAAGGAATGAAATAAGATCAGAGCATAAATAAATGACATAGAGACTAGAAAACATCGATGAAACCAAAAGCTGTTCTTTGAAAAGATAAACAAAATTGAGAAACTTTCAGCCAGACTCATCAGAAAAGAGAAAGAACCCAAATAAATAAAATCAGAAATGAAAAAGGAGAAACAACTCACACCACAGAAGTATGAAGGATTATAAAAGAATACTATGAAAAATTATATGCCACCAAACTGGACAACTTAGAAGAAATGAATATTCCTAAAAACATACCATCTTCCAAAACTGAATCAGGAAGAAGTGGGAAATGTGAATGGACCAATTACTAGTAACAAAACTGAATAAGAAATAAAAAAACTACCAAAAACCAAAACTGCAGGACTTTAGATGGATTCACAGGTGAATTCTATGAAACATGTCACGTTTGTTGTCCTCAAATTACTCCAAAAATTTGAAGGAGGAAAGCTTCCAGATACATTCTATGAGGTCAGCCCTACCCTGATACCAAAACCAAAGACACCACAAAGAAAACTACACACCAATATCCCTGATGAACATAGAAGTAAAAATCTTCAACAAAATACTAGCAAACCATGTTCAATGATACATTAAAAGAATAATTCACTATGATCAAGTGAGATTTATTCTGAGAATGCAAGGTGGCTCAAAATTCATAAATCAGTGTGATACACGATATAAACAAAACAGAGGACAAAAATCATATGAGCACCTCAATGGATGCAGAAAAAGCATTTAACAAATTTCACAGTCTGTTCATGATGAAAACTCTCAACAAAGTGGGTTTAGAGGGAACATACCTCAACATAATAAAGACTATATATTAAAAACCCCACAGCAAACATCATCCTCAATGGTGAAACACTGAGCGCTTTTCTTTAAGATCAGGAATGAGACAAGGATGTCCATTCTTGCTGCTTTGATTCAACATAGTACTGGAAGTCCACCACAATCAGACAAGAAATAGAAATAAAAAGCATCCTTAAGGAGTGAGGAAGAAGTAAATTGTTACTATTTGCAGATGACATCATACTAAATATAGAAAACCTTAAAGATAACACACACGCAGACATGCACACTATTAGAATAAATAGATTCAGTAAAATCTCAGGATAGGACATTAATATACAGAATTAGCTGTGTTTCTATACACTAACAATGAAATAGCAGAAAGAGAAATTAAGAAAATAATTCCATTGAGCATTGCACCAAAAAAAAAAAAAAAAATCTAGGAATAAGCTTAATCAAGGAGGTGAAAGACCTGCACTCTGAAAACTATAAAATGTCCACGAAAGGAACTAAAGGTGATATAAACAAATGGAAAAATATTCTGTGCTAATGAATTGAAATAATATTGTTAAAATGTCTATACTCCCCCAAAGCAATCTACAGATTCAATGAAATCCCTATCAAAATACCAGTAGAGGAAAGGTGGAGCAAGATGGCAGAAGAGTAGGAGACCTGGATTTCGTCTGGTCCCAGGAATTCAGCTGGATAGGGATCAAACCATTCTGAACACCTACAAACTCAACAGGAGATCGAAGAAAAGAAGAGCAACAACTCTCTGAACAGAAAAGCGACCACTTTCTGGAAGGTAGGACGTGAGGAGAAGTGAATCCGAGGCGATATTCGGGAGGATAGATGGCGGGGGAGGGGCCTCCGTCGCCGCTTCTGGCAAGTGATAGAGCCGCGGAGCACAAAATCGGAACTTTTGAAAGTCTGCTCCGCTGAGGGACGTCACTCCGGTGGCTAAGCTGGGGGTGGAACCCTCTGGGACAGTGTGGTCTCAGGACCCTCGGGGTCACAGGAAGACCGGGGGTGCCTGAGTGCGGCAGAGCTCCCAGGTATCGGAGCAGGGAAGCCGGCTGCAGAGGCGGAGCCCAGGCGCGGGCTCTCAGCTCGGGGTGGCCCTAAACCGTGATCCGCGGCACAGTCGGGCCACTGCTCCTCCAGCAGGGACCCAACAAGCGGCAGATCCGGGGAGACTCAACCTTCCTCCCCCGGGAGGAGCTGCGCGGGAGTGCAACGCAGGGATCTGCTGGGTTTGGAGACTCCACCCGGGTCGGGTGCCAGAGATAGAGGCGCGCCGTCGCAGGCCGGGTGAGCACGGAGTGCGGCCGGAGACCAGGGAGACGGGAGTGATTGATTGCTTTTCTCTGGGGGCTCACTGAGGAGCGGGCCCCAAGTTCTTGGCTTCTCCGGGGGGGAGATTGGGAGGCCATTTCACTCTCATCCTCCAAAACTGTACGGAAAGCTTGCAGGGAACAAAAGCTCCCGAGAGCAAACCCGAGCAGATTACTTAGCCCGGACCAGGCAAGGGCGGGGCAATTTCGCCTGCAGCAAAGATATTTGGAAACCACGGCAACAGGCCCCTTCCCAGAAGATCAGTGAGAATAGCCAGCCAAGACCAAGTTTACCGATCAATGAGAACGACAGAACTCCAGCGCTAGGGGAATACTGCACATAGAATTCATGGCTTTTTTACCATGATTCTTTAGTCTTTCAAAGTTAATTTTTTTTCAACTTTTTTTTTTTGAAATTTTTTTCCCTTTTTCAACCAACATCTTATCAATCCCTTTTTAAAAAAAATCTTTTTTATTTTTCGAGCCATATTCTATCCCTTCATAGTAGTTACCCTTATTTTGGGGGTGTGTGTATATATATATATATACACATATATATATACACATATATATATATGTTAGTCTCTCTTTAAAATATATATATGTATATATATAACATATATATACATATATATATATGTTAGTCTCTCTTTAAAATTCTGAGATACAGTTTCTTCTAACAGATCATAAAATTCTGAGATACAGTTTCTTCTAACAGATCAAAATATACCCTAAATCTCTATTGTATGGCTCTATTCTAGTCACCTGCCTGATCACATTCTCTCCCTTTTTTTTTTTTAAATCCTCTTCTTTCTTTTTCCAACCAACTTCTTATCAATTCCATTTATAAAATCTTTTATAATTTTCATCTTTACAGTCATATTCCATCCCTTCATCGTATTAACCCTTATTTTTGTACATATATAAGTTTTTCTTTCATTAAAATTTTGGGAGGCACTTTCTTCTAACAGACCAAAATACGCCCAAAATCTAGTGTGTGGCACTGGTCTATGCAGCAGCCTGATCATATTTGATCATATTCTGTTTTTTGTTCTGTTTTTGTTTGTTTTTATCTGTTTTTTTCTTTTTCTTTTTCTTTTTTCTTTCTTTCCCTTTCTTTTCCCCCGTTTCAGTTCTCTTCTGATTTGTTTAGTGTATATTTTCTGGGGACTTTGTTACCCTCTTAGCAGTTTGTTCTCTCATTCATCTATTCTCCTCTGGACAAAATGACAAGACGGAAAAAATCACCTCAACAAAAAGAACAAGAGGTAGTACCGACTGCCAGGGACCTAATCAATATGGACATTAGTATGATGTTGGAACTAGAGTTCAGAATGATGATTTTAAAGATACTAGCTGGGCTTGAAAAAAACATGGAAGTTATTAGAATAGAAACCCTTTCTGGAGAAATAAAAGAACTAAAATCTAACCAAGTTGAAATCAAAAAGGCTACTAATGAGGTGCAATCAAAAATGGGGGCACTAACTGCTAAGATAAATGAGGCAGAAGAGAGAATTAGTGATATAGAAGACCAAATGATGGTAAATAAAGAAGCTGAGAGAGAGATAAACAACTACTGGATCACGAGGGCAGAATTCGAGAGCTACGTGATACCATAAGACAAAACAACATTAGAATAATTGGGATCCCAGAAGAAGAAGAAAGAAAGAGAAGGGCAGAAGGTATATTGGAGCAAATTATAGCAGAGAACTTCCCTAATTTGGGGAAGGAAACAGTCATCAAAATCCAGGAGGCACAGAGAACCTCTCTCAAAATCAATAAAAATAGGTCAACACCCCGACATCTAATAGTAAAACTTATGAGTCTCAGAGACAAAGAGAAAATCCTGAAAGCAGATCAGGAGAAGAGATTTGTAACCTACAATGGTAGAAACATTAGATTGGCAACAGACCTATCCACAGAGACCTGGCAGGCCAGAAAGGACTGGCAGGATATATTCAGAGCACTAAACGAGAAAAATATGCAGCCAAGAATACTCTATCCAGCTAGGCTGTCATTGAAAATAGAAGGAGAGATAAAAAGCTTCCAGGACAAACAAAAACTAAAGGAATTTGCAAACACAAAACCAGCCCTACAAGAAATCTTGAAAGGGGTCCTCTAAGCAAAGAGAGACCCTAAAAGCAACATAGACCAGAAAGGAACACAGACAATATACAGTAACAGTCACCTTACAGGCAATACAATGGCACTAAATTCATACCTTTCAATAGTTACCCTGAATGTAAATGGGCTAAAAGCCCCAATCAAAAGACACAGAGTATCAGATTGGATAAAAAAAACAAGACCTATCGATATGCTGTCTGCAAGAGACTCATTTTAGACCCAAAGACACCCCCAGATTGAAAGTGAGGGGGTGGAAAACCATTTAGCATGCTAATGGACACCAAAAGAAAGCTGGGGTGGCAATCCTTATATCAGACAAATTAGATTTTAAACCAAAGACTGTAATAAGAGAGGAGGAAGGACACTATATCATACTTAAAGGGTCTATCCAACAAGAAGATCTAACAATTGTAAGTATCTATGCCCTTAACATGGGAGCAGCCAATTATATAAGGCAGTTAATAACAATTTATCTGGCCAAGAATTCACCACATTGATGGATGGGGTGAATAGGATAAGGTATGGCAAATGTTGACTATTCTTTCTGAATCCCCAGTTTCCAAATGGGACATGTGGCTGCAGGGGACTCCTCCACACAGATACTGAGGTTAGAGAGGATTCTGCCACATCACTGTCCTTTTATATCTGGGCTTATATCAACATTCTTGAGGAAGCAAGAATTATGAGACTTACTTAAAAGTATTAGTCTACCCAAGTTCTTCAACTTCGTGGTACAAGACCACATTCTCAGAATGGGGACAAAGCAGAGTGAGTACTCAGATGTCCCCCCACCCCAAATCTTCTCTGCCTCCAGTACCCTGAAAAGCCCTTCTCCTCACAAAACATCTAATCCAGGTAGCGGCAGGGATTATCATTTTATCATCCTCTCCTCTTCTATACACACACTATGCTCGTGCCTACATAGCTGTTAGTCCCCTAGCCTGGAAAGCCACCAACTCTTTATTGGTTTACCCTCATCCTGCCAAGCTCAAGCCCCTTTCTCCCAAAGTCTTCTGGCTGCTCCAGTTGGCATCCCTCTCTCCTTTCTCTCTTCCTCCCAGGGACATATGTTCTGGCATTTAGAAATATAAATCCTAAATAAGATTCTAACTAGAAATTGTCCTTTTAAGTGTTAAACTGTTTAGGACAGAAATTATGTATCTATGTTAAACTCTTTAGAAAGATTATTCTCTCCTATAGACTTCATAATGTTTGGTACAAGGATGGGAAATTATAGGTACTCCCTAAATATTAATTAGTTGGGTGTATATGGTACAGTTCAAGGCATTCAGTAGGTGCTTATTAGATAGTTTTTGGACTTGCATATTATGTATGGAGCAAAAAGAGGCAGATTGATCTGGGACATAGAGAGCCCTTGATTCTAAGAGACGTTATAGGAAGGGAAGGGACATTATGGAGCCAAATACTTTGGCAGATATTTTGTTTACTTTTTTATGCAAAATACTTATATTGTCCAGGGTAATTATAACAACCCTGAGTTATCTTGATATAGTAGATGAAAATAAGATGGCATTGGAAAATGATTCAAACTCAAATATGATATCAAAGCCTTGGTCTCCCCCATTGGGCATGGCAAGGGGTGGTCTCTGATGACACATGTTCTAGTTGCAGGCCAGTGCATTACAAGAGATGAGCAAAGGAACCTGCTGCAGGGTTACCATTAGCTTTAACAGACCGTCTCTTGAGACAATCAGTGTCCTGAATCGAGGAGCAGGATCCTGTCAGATACGGTGTGTTATTTTATTGGTCCCAATGGACCAGCAATAGAAATAACTTCAATAAGCTGTTTGCAGAGCCACCCATCAGTTTTTACCTCCCATCTGGACTATTTCAGTATTTTAATAACTAATGTTGACTTTAATGGTTTGGAATCTATTTTGGCTTTTGTTTATAAAACAGCTAAGTAATAAGAATATATTCCTCTCTAATTAGGAGGAAAATGATATATTACAAAAACATGGGAAAAACCACAATTGCAAAGAGTACAAAGGAATGTCAGGTTTTATCTTGAAGGCCAGCCTCAGCTGACCAACATGAAAAAAAAAACAACAACTGCTGTTTGCAAGCAGCTCAGTAAAGCAGAACAACTGTCAGGGAGTGAAAAGATCTAATTTCCAAAACCATAGAGTATTTCAATGACCTTGAACAAGTCACTAACCTTTGGGCTTTAGTTCCTGAATTTGTTAAAAGCAGGGGCTGAATAAGTAAAACCCAAGCTCCTTTTCATAGCCTAAGAGGCCATAAATGATCTGGCCTTTGCTCTGTTCTCTGCTTTCTGCCCCTCCTGCTTATGCATGCTCTTTCTCAAATCAATCCATCTATCAATCGATCTGATGGAAGACTGAGGCTTCCTTCTGCCTAGTATGGTCAGGATGCTTAAGTCCAGAGTCGACTGGAAGTAGGAGGCTGAACTAGATTTCTCTCAAGGTCATTTCTGATTTTAGCAGATGGTTTTGGGTGGGCAGAGGAGTGCACATGTTCAGATACATTAGATACATTGAAGCTTTACCCAAAGTATGTGAGAGTCTGATGCATCTACAGCCTGTGAGGTTGGTTAAACAGTTTTAAGTCTTAAAAAGCAAACCATGGGGGATATTCTTCCTTTAACAGAACTTAGGACAAAAATGTTTCTCCTCATGAAGTCAGAGAGGGGAGCATTTCAAACGATTATACTCTCAGGGGATGCAGTTCACCTCAAGGGACCATCTGACTCAGCCTGGTTTCTTTAAACATAAAAAATATGGTAATATTTCCACTTTAACCTATGAGGAAACAGTGACCTGCTTGCTAAATATGATGCACATAGAGTTCTCAGCCCAGTGTCTAGCAAATAGTAAGTGTGAAGACATTGTGGTTAGCATCATGATTATTAATCTATTCTAGTTGAAACATATTTAAATAAACATACTATATGAAAAGACCCAAGAGCAAGACAAAAAAGAAAAAAAAGTCAGTACTGCCAAGGAGCTTTCACCCCAGTAGGGAGAGAAATTACTTCCACTGGCATGGAAAGGGGCTGTGTGAGCACTGGCCAGAGATGGGAACAGGTAAGGCAGGGCCTGTATACCCAGCATAACAAATGAATGGAAGTTCTCACAGGGTAGAATTGGATTAAAAAAACAAATTTAAGGTACAATAATGAAGAATAAATTACCCAAGGAAATACGGGAATTTGTGGGACAGGGATAATTCTTTCTAATTCTTTAAGATTCTGTGCTTTCCCTATCTCTTGGGACCCTAAGGATACCAGGTGGGGTGGTTCAGTGGGGCAATGTAATCTGGCATCTCACACTTCCCTGTGCTCTGTGTGACCCTAAAGAGTAGGGTTTGAATAATTCAGAAGGTATCTTCTCCTGCTTCTTTGATAAAATGGTCTTTAAAAAAAAGGTAGCACTTTAAATGAGGGAGAAGAACTATAGAGGCCACTGGCTCAGTGGGGGCAAGAGATCAAGATGGCCCATGACTCAGTTCCAGGGCAACATCCCAATGCCCCTCATACATTAGCTGTTCTGCAGATTATAATAGAATCCTGGATTTGATTGAAATATTTAGCTTCATTAGAGGCAATAAAGCCAAGATACAGAAGCAACATAAGCAGCTATCCATGGATTAATGGGTAAAGAAAATGTGTGTGTGTGTGTGGGGGGTATATGTGCACATACATACATACTCCTACCCACATACACACATATACATACAATGGCATATTATTCAGCCATGAGAAAGGAAATCTTGCCATTTGCTACAACATGGATAGATCTTGAGAGTGTTACGTTAATTGAAATAAGTCAGAGAAAGACAGATACACTATGATCTCACACGTGGAATCAAAAAACAGACCATAGATACAGAGAATAGATACTGGTGGTTGCCAAAGGTGAGGGGCAGGCAAGCAAAATGGGTGGAGGGGATCAAAAAGTACCAACTTCTTGTTATAAAATAAGCCACGGATTTGTAATGTACAGCATAGTGGCTATAGTTAATACTATAATGTATATTTGAAAGATGCTAAGAGAATAGATCTTAAAAGTTGTCATCACAATTAAAAAGGTTTTTTAATTCTTTATGGTGATGATATTAACTATATTCCGGTGGTGATCATTTCACAATTATGTTTTACCCCTGAAATGAATACAATGCTCTATGTCAGTTATACCTCAATTGCAGACACACACACACCCCACCAAGGAGAACTCCTTCAAATAAATCTCCAGATAGATAAACAGATAAGTGATCTTTTGCTCATCTTCCTGTGAATCTAACACCAGGATGGAAATTAGGACATCCAAGTTCCAGCCCGAGGTCCATGCTTTTCACACCCTGAGACAGGATTGTAACCACCCTATAAAACTCAATGGGATTTGCTGCTCCCTGGAAACCTACTTCTAAAATCCAAGGAGCTAAGATTGATGGAGAAAATGGGATGCTAGAGGGATTCCCTTCTGGAATTTTTATTTTCTACCCTCTCTCAGAACTTTGTTGGATCCCAGAGGCAGAGTTGGCATCAGAGACATTTGCCATGGGACTGCAGCCTCCTAAGACTGGCTTCTGGAAAATGAAAGCTGCAGACACCTAGTGGCACGCTGGCCACTCTGAGCTCGTTATCCCAGTCCATCCATTATCTCCTTTACTTCAATCCACATGGCTCAAATCCACATTCTGATTTGGTTGTACAACTCATTTCTCTCATTTCCCCTAGCTAAAGTCCTATGAAGAGAGTGCTAGCAAAAACAAAACAAAAAAGCTGAAGAAATGTAAAGAACCTGAATGTTCTATCTTCTTTATATATTCTTTATGCTTTGCACCTTTTATAGGGTTGGACGCCTTGCACGGATAGTAATGAGTTATTCAGGGCATGCAGTGTTACTGGGCCTGGGTGTAATGTAAATGGAATTATTTGCTGTGGAAATACCCAGTCCAATCTCTTAGCAAATTGCAATCCCTGAAACTAGGTCCCTTTGGAAGGTGCTTAAATAAATGTATACCTTGTTTGAAAGATTTGCAGCAATTCAAGGGACATATTGAGTTCTAAGATGAATATAGATTGGCTCTGCTCGGTCATAAAATTTAATTAGCAATAATTTACCAGAAGCTATTAATTGCCTGATTTTTCATTGTTTTACTGGTAAAGTGACTTCAAATACATAAGCTATGTGCCTCTTAAATGTATGTGTGTGTGTATGTATATATTTATTTATAAAAGAAAATTAACCAAGCTTTTGTGTTTTGCTTGGTTAGGTTAAAAAAAAAAAAGTTAAACTAAGCCTTCTTCTATGTTCAGAACTGTGTGAGACTCAATGGCCAAAAGGCTATAAAACAGAACCCTACTCTCAAGACATTTTACAAATCTAACTGGTAAGACTTATAAACATGAACCAACTAATGAAAAATGCAAGGTTATATGTAGTCATGACTTATGTCCAGATACTAAATACACAGCTGTTCAGGGAAAGAAGTTACCAACATGGGATTGAGGACATAGACTTACCATAATTTTAATAAAAGGCTGGTGAATTTGCCCAGTTCTCTCTTTAAAGGACCATGGGAAAAATTCCTTTCAGGGTTTAGACCTAGGGAACAACCGGCTTCTCTTCTTGGACACAACATGGGGACTGATCTCAGGGAAGCCTGGTCAGAGGGATTTCATAAAGCCTAGAAGAGGGCTCTGTTGAGGCAGGTGCCCAAATATAAGCTGCAGACATGGAGAACCTAGAAGTGGGATGCTGTAGGACCCGGGTGACTGCAAGAACAAAGGAAGTGTCCTGATTCAAAAATCAGGAGGCCTGAGTTCTCGTGCCAGTCTTGTAAGTAAGCCCCTCCTTGAACAAGTCACTGTACCTTCTTCAAATCATATTAAATTATGTCTTTAAAAGCTTTTTAAAGTATAATGAAATAACATTCAAAGGTGGGGAGGAAAGCTTGTTTGGAGGTAGTACCCTCTAGAGAGCCAATCCCTGGACATCTAGGCAAGGGATATTACGAAAAGAGAACAAAGCACTTACTCTCCCCATGCTTTGGCTCAGGGCTATCTCTCAAGTATACAATTTATTTTCTAGTACCATCACACTTTTTGGAGAGGAAACCCTTTTCATTCCATTAGCCCGCCTTCTGTGTAGAAGAGAGTTTTGACTTCCCAGAACTGCCCTTCTGTTACCATAGAGACAGGGGGTGGGAGGCAGGTGGGCCACCTAGTCCGTGTTCCCTGATGTGGGAATTTTTTAACAGCTCATGAGGTGCAGTATATCCCTCTTTTACAGACAAGCAAACTTGTCTTGGCTCAAAGATGTTCAGAAACTTGCCGAGGTCAGACAATTAGTAGGTGGAAGAATAGGGATAGAATCCAAGTCTTTGTGATGCTCTTACTATGTCTGCATTTAGGAGGAATGGTGTATGCACTGAAAAGAACACCGAACTGGGAACTGCAAACCCACACTCTAGTTCTAGCTTTACTTCTACTTCATTACATGATCTTGGGCAAAGTCTTTCCCTCTTTTGGGTCCCAGTGATCCACTAAAGACAAGGAACTAATTGCTCTCTGAACTGAATGCACAAGATTTTTGGTATATAGCTTTCCAAGGCAAGAGTCCATAGCCTTAATAGATTTACTGAGGGATGCACGATCTCCCAAAATGTCAAAACCCGCTAATGCCACTAAGCAATACAGTAACTTCCAATACTTATGAATACTTTTTTTAATGCTTAGCACTATTCTATGCATTTTACCTATTTAAATATTTTAATCCTCACAATAACTCCATGAGGTAGATACTCCTTTATGCCCATTGCAGCAATGAGGAAATGAAGGCACAGAAATGTTAAGTAACTTTCCTAAGGACACACAGTATGGGGCAGCAGCCAGACTCAAACCTATGCAGTCTGGCTCCAGAGTTCATACTCTTTAACCACTATACTCTTGTTATTTTCTGATACACATCTGCAACAAGACTGTACATCCCAATATTACAGCTGGAGTTTCAAGGGGCTGGTACAGTTCAAATGTTATCTGGTTTAGTGGCTTCTAAATCTTTTCATGCTTAACTGGACCGCACTTTTTTATCACCTACAGTGTCATGTAACCTTCACAGTATGCCAGTACATGAAACAGATGAAACCTTCTCTGAGAAAAGAGTAGATGTTATGGTTTCAAGTATGCAAGTGAGCATGGGGAGGAATGCCTCAAGGTCCTGTTCCTCTGCTCTCCACGGTGGCCCCAGATCATCTCTTTTGACCCCCATAGCTCCAGAGAACATAATGAGAAAATCACTCCTAGTGTCCTACCCCCCTGTTTCACAGGGGATAAAATAAGGCACGGAGAGCAGGTAGCTGGGTGTGGGTCCCAGGCTTCTGAGCTCAATGCTCTTTTCTTCTGCCTAATTTTCTTATGATAACCAAGCTACTGCCCAACCCATGGGAACAGGGCTGTTACTAGTCAAGGACAAACACACTCATATACATACCTGCCAAGCCTCTCCCTGGGCTGCTTAGATGTTTGAAGGCTTCTAACCTTCAAGCCAGAAGGCTTTCTAGGGCAGGACAAAAGGAAGAAAAACTTGGTGGTGGTTTGGAGATGTTAGGAATGTCAGGGTCTTATCAATGTCAGTGATAGGGAAATGTTCAGCTTCAAGTGGTGTAACTGGACTGGGGGTGTGATGTCACCTGGAAGGGTATTATACTCAAGTCCAATCACACCATTGGTTTGTTTTGAGAGTGGCAGTGGGAGGAGGAGAGTATCAGTTCTCTCCTTGCCAGCCCCAAGTCTGGTAAGGCTAATTTTTCCAGACAGAACATGTCTGAGGATGTCCTATCTACTTACAAGCCACAACTTTGCTTTCTTCCCTGCCACCTGCCTCCCCTTCTGGGTTTGTCACCTTGCGTCTTTGCTGCCTCAGCAGTTGGCAGCTGGACCCGACTGAGTGTTCCAAGGAACAAGTTCTCAGACAACTGTAGCCTGATTTAAGCAGGGAGAAGAGCACTATGGGACAGGGTGAGGACCAGCAGCCACAATGCTTCCCTGCAAGTGCCTGCCCTGTTGAACGACTCGGGGTGGGGTGTTTGTATGCATAGTCAATTGAGGAACAGGCTCACAGGACCACAGTAAGGAAGGGAAGCTAGGCATTCTTAATCTAACTTCTCTTTTTGTACTCAGGAACTAAAAAAGGGTTGTAGACGATCAACTATTCATTCCAGGGAGTGCCCACAGGATGCTAGGCCCTAAGCTAGATGCTGGGGGTGGGGTAGGGAATGAAGACAAAGTCAGTCCTCAGGAGGCTGCCAGTATAACAAGAGGCAAATGAAATTAAGAATACAGTTTGTATTTAGAAATGGTAATCTGCTTCATGAAGGAAACATAAAGGAGCTAGAAGTGGGTTTGATGGAGTCTGGGGTTGGGGCAGGGAAAACTTCCATGTGGCAGTGATATAACTGAAGGTCTGAAGGATAAATAAAATAACCAGGAGGAGATGGGAAAAGAATCCAGATGGAGGAAACATCAAGTACCAAAGTATCAAGGTTGTAAGGCATAATTCTTTATTCACCATGAAATATCAGGGACCTATTTTTGCACTCTCTCTCTCTCTCACACACACACACACATACACCCTATTTACTCATTAGCTACCATACAACACATACTTTATCCCGTTTCTTTTTTCTCAATGTGTTGGAAAGACAGACACAAACTTGGAACGGACTTAAATGAAATGATTATATATGGAGTGCAATGAGGACATAAAGGAGGGCTATAAGGGCTGAGAAGCCTAGAAGGCTGTGAGTCTATTGGAGTTTACTGGAGAAAGTTTATTGGAGTTTATTGGAGAAAACCCCCGTGTAAGAGTAAGATTTCCTAGACAAAGTTAGTGAGGAATAAGAGGATAATTTTAGGCAGGGGGTCCAGTCAAGCAAAAGCTATAAGGTAGTCAAGCAAAAGCTATAAGGTAGAAAGAATAAGAAGCCTGGTACTTATTTAGGCAACTGCCAGCATTTCAATGTTACTGGAAGACATACTGCAAAGCAGGGGGTGGCAAAATAGGAAGGAACCCCTTGTATCACATCTTTGCATGTGTTTATTCTTTCCATGAATATTTATTGAGCATCTGCTACAAACTAGGCCCTAAGGCTACGAGACTGCACAAAATCAAACTTGGTCTATGGCCTGGGAATCAGGACTCACATAAAGCAAGAACTCAATCAAGTGAGGAAGGTACCCCAATGATCAAATGGGAGTTGGGGACTGGACTGGAAAGTAGCTAGAAGCCAGACTTTGTAGACCCCATTAGGAAAGTTAGTCTTCATTCTCAAAGTAGTAAGAAGCTCTCACAGGGTTTTAGGCAAAGGTTTCAACATGTTCAGATTTGCATTTTGAAAAGATGATTCTGGGTGCTGTGGGGGGAGGACATCTATCTCTGACTTGGATACCCTATCCCTCTCTTCCAGCTGTTACCTCTCACAGCAGTGGAAGGGAGCCAGGGCGTCCACTCTACAGCATCATCTATCCATGCAGAAGCCTAGCAGCTTCCACCAGCTCTCTGCACTTGCACTCATCTCGGGGTGCTGAAAACGAACCCTGCCTGCCTGCCTCCAAAGCCAATGCAATGTCTTGGCAACAATTATATTAATATCAGAGCTAGGAATGAGCTGATGGGAAGCTGTTCATCCATGTAATGAGGTTTCACTTATATTTTAAAAATGTGTCAGATAATTTGGTAAGGGAGAGCAGAGTTTTTTTCTGTTTGTCAAGAGATGGGGGTGGTAGAAGGCAAGTTCCTTGGCTTCAGTTGCAATGTGAGAAATGTCATCCGTACAAGAGATGCTCAAGGCAGATAAGCAAATGTGAAGGAAGCGGTGACAGTGAGAGCAGCCCTGGACACCATGTGGTGGGGAGGGGAGAGTGGACATAAACATCCCATTGTCACCTCATAAGCACATAGGATGGATCAAGCATTATCTACACTATCTCATTTAAATAACACAGCTCTGTAGGATAAGTGTTAACCCCATTTGGCAAGGGGCTCAGAGAGGTTAACACAGATGCGTATCTTTCTAACTCCAAAGTCTGATTTTATGACTTGGCATTATGCTATATTCCTTGATTAAAAAAAAAAAATCCTTGATCGGTATGTGTTTGGTGTGGAAGTCTATTTTATATAAGGGGAAAAATGTACTCAAAGCTAGTAAAGAACATTTTTCCCATCAAGCTCAGGTAAATCTCACTCTTTTCTGTTCCTGTGATGTTTGTGAGATCTGAAACCAGTGCTCTCGAGTGTGGCATGTGTAATGATTTTTAATAGGCACACAGAGACCACATTGAATAAAACTGAATCACATAATAGGGAAATTCAACCTCTCCATTTTTCCTAATTGCATAAAGTTAGCGGCTCTCAGCATCAACTGACCCATGGAATCGCCTGGGGTGCTTTGATCAACTTTAGGATCAAGCCCCACCTCAGGATTAAATCAGTCCTGTGCCTAGCTTCTTACTCTTTCATGTCTTCAAACCACTTGGTGATTTTGGTCAAAGGCAGTTTCCGATTCCAAGGGTGTAGGTGGGGCTTGAGATCCTCATTTGTAACCAGGTGATACTGATGCTGCTCATTAGGGGACTTTATTTTGAGCAGCTACAGTCTAGGATGCAGCCAAGATTGAGAACCACTGCTTTAGAGAGACAGTTTCATTGTGATGCTAGTCATCGTTTTTATTAGGGTTTAAAATATTATCAACTAGAATGAGTTACAGGTGCACATGGAACATACCTCAAACAGCAAGCAATGACCCTCCCTCCCTCTTTGCTCCCACGCCGTAGAGCCCCTTCACTCTATGGAATCAATTATCATTCTTTCAAAGGAATTCTTGCATATACAAGCATAGATGTGTGGGTGTGTCTATTTTTTTTTTAAACTACAAGTTATGACAATTTAATCACACAGTTCAGCACTTTGTTTTCACTTAAGATATCTTGAAGATTGTTTTGTAAGTGTACACAAAGATCTGCTTCATTCTTTTTTCTTTCCCTCTGTGGTAAAATATATGTAAACAACTTACATATTAACCATTTTTAAGTGCAGAGTTTAGTGGTGTTAAGTACACTCACACTGCTGGGCAGTCTCTACCGCCCTCCATCTCCAGAACTTCCCAAACCGAAACTCCATACCCACAAAACAGTGCCAGTTAATATTTAACTCTCCTTTTAGACAAAGCAAGAACTGGTCTCTGGGCCAGAGCTTTCCATGGATAGTACTGTCTGGCTAGAGTTTACTCATGGTGCTCTGTGATCACTGTATTTAATTTTACAGTTGCTGTTTGTGATAATAATTTTCCACTTAGAGTAGTTGCCTTTTAAACAAATCTCATTTTGGTTGAAATAATGTCTGGTAAGTATTAGTGAAGGCTGCCCTGGTGGAGCCCCAACATGTGGTAATTGTACATCATGAGGAGCCAAAGAATAGAATCACCCCTGCTAAACCCTCTTTCTGAGCTCCCAACTGACTTTCAGTCCCACACACCGGGCAGTGAAAATGGCCTTCCCTTAAGGTCTTGTGCCCTGTAGCCAACTGCAGCCTTTTCTCTCAGACCACACAGCAGCCCCTCTGTCATCCTTAACAGGATGGCAACCAAGAGTGAAGATGCAGGTCCTTTATGGGATTTTGTGTTTCCTAATAGATACAGGGAACTCATCCCCAGGCACTTCATAGTAGCTGACATCAGAAAGTGTGCTTCCGGGGCGGGGGGGCACGTGGGGAATCACACCTTTAATGTAGTGGGTATCTGGCTTGAGAAAGTCAAAAAAGGACTAGCGTCCCTCTCACAGCGGAGATTGTATGGCATGCCTCAGCTGAAGGCAAGAGGTGGGTTTGCTGTGCAGCCCTTGGTGGAAAGAGCTTGGGGTTGGGAACCCACAGACTCAACACGGAGGCTTGGGGACCTATAGCATGTCACTTTACTTTTCCAATTATCAGAGTTTTTGAAATTTGCAAAATGCCAAGGTGAAGATCTTGGGGTGATTAAATGTAGTAGTATATGAAGGTATTTAGCACTGTTCCTGGTTGATTGCTAGTGCTCAGTTAGTGGAAATCTTATGGCCCTGGAAGCAAAGAAAAAAGGAGGATGTGGCCAAAAAGTGAGGTCCAGGGACACTCAGGTGGTCACCACCAAGACAAACTTCCACCTTGGATGGAAAGAGGTAGAGTGTGTGTGACAGGCCTCTCAGTGTGAGCTGTGACAGGAGAAATGGTGCTATTACATGGGAGGGAAATGAGCTCCATCCTAAAACAGAGTCCGGACTAACTCCAAGTTAAGCTGGGCATGGAAACAGTCTGCAGTAATAAAAGAAACCGTTTGCAAATTTAAGAATTCCAATGGCCGAACAGTTACCCCTCAACCACCCCCCCTTTTTTTTGTTTACTTTTAAGCAAAACAATATCTAGAAAACAAGTATGTAATAGACACATTTTTTTTTTTTTTTAGGTGCTAATATACTGATTCAGTGAATAACATGTGAGCCCGTCCTATGTGCCTGGCACTGCTCTAAGAGTCCGGGAACAGTGACAAACGAGATGGAATTGACCCTTGTACTCATGGACTTAAGTCATAATGGGTCCCCTCCAAGCCCCCAACTCCATGGCTTACTCAGCTCACCCACATACAGCCCCTGCTTTTCTGTCCTGGAGTGTCCTGGAAATGCAGTGGTGTCTGGTGATGCTTCTACCATACAAAGGAGGAGGAAATAGATGGTTGTATTTTCAGAAGCAAGCATAAGTATTTGTTTAGAAGATCTCTCAATTGTTAGAAACAAACAAACAGAAAGATTTACTCTCATCCACGAGGTGTCTTTCTTTCTGTGACAGGGAGAGCAGACTGAACAGAAGGGATAATGAGTGATGATCTGGGCACTGGCTGGAGCTGCTCCAGTCATCGATTGGAAGGCTGGCAAATAAGGAGGAGCAGTACAGTTGGATAGGGACTGGAAAAATGTCAGCATGAGCTGCACAAGAGAAAGACTTGTGCATGTTCTTGTGGTTGAAAGGGAACAATTTAACATTGAACCATCAGCCAGTGCATTATGCTGGTCCATGGAATGGATTTTGACTTTGAAAGAACTGGGTTGAAATCCCACCTCCATCACTTAATAGGTGCTTAACCTTATCCGCCTTAGTTTTCTAATCTGTAAAGTGATGACCACAGTACTTACCTCATTAGGTTGGTCGCAGACTTAAGTGAAATGTATACATATAGGGGTCAGTCCCTGGGACACTGTAGAAATGTCAGTAAAATATGCAGAGCTGTATGAAATGAAAGCAGTGTTTTGCTCCTGTGGAAAATAAGTAATTTGTGCAAGATCACATAGGCATTAAGAGGCATGGTATCTAAGGTTTAACTAGATTTCTCCAACTCCTTTCTGCATTCCTTATTGGTAAGAGTCCAGTTGCATAAGCAACAATTGATAGATAGCTACAATGAAGACCACCATTTTGTTTGCTTTTGTAAAAGACAGAATTCACAGACCACTGCTCATTTTTAAGATGCCAATTACTGAACTGTCGCACAGCATTGAAAATATGCCTTATGATCTGTGATCAAATCTGGCTTGCTCATAAACCAGGTTGAAAAGAAAACAAGGAAGGAAAGAAATTGAAAAAACACAAAAGGGTTACTTTTCCAAAGGGTAAGGAGTGGGCTGAGGGTGCCTTGGAGGGACAGAGACTTCACCCTCATATTCATCTACTATAGTATTCCATTGACTGAAGGATTAGGGAGGGAAGGCCAAGCTGAGTAATTAAGGGGCTCAACTGTGTCTGGATAAGATGAGGCAAAAGGAAAAATAAGCTAACCATCCAGGTCAGGGTTGGAAGGTCCAGGGAAACAGGTGAGTCAGGTTTGTCCACATCCCCTGTGGGGTGGCCCAGCAGAACGAGTTTTTCCACAGCTAATCAGTAATGTGTTATCAAACCATCTAGGTGAGGGTGATTCAGGCAGCAGGAATATGGGGCAGTTAAGCACAGAGGTAAAGAACACGTGTTTAGTTACACAGGTTTGGGTTTATGTCCGAGTGGTGCCACTTTGAGCTGGGGGCCCCTGGCCAAGTTTATGAGCTCTCTACAGGTCATCTTCCTCTTCCCTAAAATAGAGAGGATAATACTGGAACTTACTTGGGAGAGTTGTTGTTAGGATTACATGAACTAATTAAGTAAACTCACACATAGCAAGTACTCAATAAAAGGAAGTTGTTGTTAATTATTAATTACTGCCATTATTTGAGAGATTTTTAAGACACAGGCACACTCAGAGCAGGCAAAGGAAGTATGGCTGCTTTTCAGGAGTCATGGTGCTCTTACAGTATGTGCTGGGATCCTGGCAGAGGCAGGTCCCCACTCAGGGGGAGAAGGAGTTTGTTAAATAACTTCAATATCCAACTGGGTACCACAGCCAAAAGAGCACAAGTAATGGCATTGGTCTTTGACCAGCCCAGGACAGGTGTCTGGACAATTTATTCTGGTTTCGTAGCCCAACATTGGTACTAACTCAAGAGAATTTAGGTCAATGGATTTAAGCCAGCACAGGATGGTGTTCTCTTAGAGCTAAAAGAAGCCCCCTAACTGGTTAGGTCAGCACTCTGTCTTGGGAAATAGTAGTGCCAATGATTGCTTTTAATGAGCAAATTTACCACCCCAAGTCCAGTGTGGTTGCCTGCCCACAGAGAGAATCCTGAATAGAGGAAAAACTTCTGGCTGTTTTGATGATATCCTATAGACACAACTTAGTCATTTTCAACAAGACTCTTTACTCACCAGCCTAAAGATACAGGAGACCAATAAGTACCTTTGGGTACATGCATGGGGAGAAAGTAGGTTTGGTCTTGGAGCATAAACTCCCATCAAACTGTGGGTTCCCAGAGATATTGGTGTTTCCTTGAAAGTTTATTGAGGAAATAGAACATAGAAGAGGGAAGGCTCTAGATGAACACAGAAGTTCAAATGCTGGCTCTAGCCATGTGACCTGACTCTTCATCTGTACCTACATTTATAAGATGATGATGAGAGGACCTCACTTACAGAGGGGAAAGTTGCGATGGCAGCAAATATTTGAGAGTCCACTACATACCAAGAACTGTTCCAGCACTTCTATAATGCTCACAACACTAGAGGGAAAGTTCAGTAATATTCCCAATCATAGACTGGGAAGCTAAAACAGAGTGGCTAAGAAACTTGTCCGAGGTCACAAGACTAGCAACTGACAGAGCCAGGCACTCTAAACCATGAGGCCACATCTTTCAGCACGATGATGAATGGCCTCTTGCACATGAAATAATGAGGAAAATGCTTCTCTCAGTGCTGAATATGAGGAGGTGGTTAGTAAATGTTGATTATCAGTCTCTAGTGTAGCATATAATATCTGCACATTGTCCTAAAGATTTTAAGAATTTAAAAAAGTTTGGGTCTAGCCTAGTATCCAATTTATGCTTGGAATTAGAGTTGATGATCTTCATACTCCTTTTTGGCAAGATGCACCATTTTGCTTTATGAAAATATTTGTCATTTTCTTCAAAGGCCACTTGGAGAAAGGGAGTCCATACAGAATTTCTCTAAATCTCGATAAACAAGAAAAATGGTGAAGTAAAACTGCACAATTTTAGTGAATCTTCATAGGCATCATCTCATTGGATGACAGCCTCTGAGGAGGGCAGGCCCAGAAATGTCAAATTGTGTATAAAGAAAGATCCCAGGATAGTGTATCAGAGTAGAAGGCAATAAGCCTGGGAGGTAAGAGCACATGCTCTCAAGTCAACAAGCATGCATTCAAATCTGGGTTCCATCACTCACTACCTGATGATCTCATAACCACCATGTCTCATATTCCCTATTTCCAAACATAGAGATCATCAGGATAAACATCACATGAGATTATTCAAGTAATCATCTTAATACTTAGGAAATTCTCAACAAAAGTGCACTGCTCATATTGCTTTGATTCCCATCAAGGCCCCAGAAGTTGGATAAGGGTAACGGAGAGGCAGGGCTAGGATTCAAGCCCGGGTCTCCACATAATGTAATTCTCTTTCCATGATAGAATTTTGCATATGGGCCCCCTTTTCCCCAGAAAATCATTAGGACCCTGGTATGGCTCCTTATTCAAAGATATATTTTCTTTAAAAAAAAAAAAAAGCAATTTTTAAAAGTCAGCAAATCAAGAATAGCATAAGGGACTAGAACAAGATAAGGAGTGCCTTAAAAAAAATTATAGAACCTGAGGATTAGATATAAAAATCAGATCTTTTAAATCAAATATGGCCAGGGCTGATACCAGGAAGGCTTAACACACATTACAATGAAGAACACAGAAGTGTAAGAAGAGACCCATAAAAACCATGAGCATGTGAAATACTGCCAAATGCTGTGTGCTTGCCAAGGACGCAGCATCACTAGGCTGGATTCTAATGTTCCTTACTGCAAAGCAAATAGGCTAGGTGTTAAAGTGTGTAAGTTGATTCTTGAGGTAGTTGCCTGGGCAAAGGAATCCTACAGAGGAGTCTCTTCCTCTCATACATTTCTTTTGAAATTGTGGATTTTCTGTAAGTGAAATTACCCAAAATAAACACACCTGTGTGTTCTCTGCTCCCCATCGCTTGCAGGGCTGGGTGCTTGTGAGCAAGAGATTTATTATGCTTTTTCTATATCACTATCACATGGAATACCCAAAGAGCTGGCATCCTATCTGCACTTAACAACCTCACAGGCTATAGAGGGCAGCTGTAATCATTCCATTTTACAGAGGAGAAACATAACAAGTGGAGGCACTAAGAGATTTGCCCACAATTACAGAGTGGTAGAGCCCATAGAAACACTGATCCCCCTAGTCCCAAATATAAGCCTCTTTCCACCTTATAAATGACACCCCAAATAGCAAAAGACAGGTGAGCAAAGCCTGATGAGAATTTAAATGAGTGACCTGATGAAGCAAGGCTGGAAGGGTACACTCTCAGCTTTCTGAAATCTTATTAGCATGGTAAGTACCCAGTCATGGCTCTCATCAATACCACATTTGGTCCAGAAGAGCATGCTGGGCTGAATCAGAGGCAGTGGTGTTTATTGACACTGGTCAGCAGAGCCAGCCTTACCATACCTTGCTATTTCTTACAGACCTAAATCCTCTTAATGCCATTTAGTTTTTTTCCCTATGTTACTCTGGGAATGCAATCAATTGCCCCTTGAGCACTTGAAAATTCAGGTGCTTCTTATTTCAGTTTCTAGACCAATGGTTTTGCTTTGTCAAGGGAGACTGAGGGGAGGTATTGAAGGAGAAGGAGGCATCCTGGTGGTCAAGGTATCTCCTCATCATTTCTATTATTCATTCAACCTGTTAACCTAGCCTCTGTTATTACTGGGAAATCAGCTAAGCCCTGAGGGCCCAGGAGTGTCCAGCAGGCAGAAGACATGGAGGCTCTCTTCCCTCATGGAACTTGTGTTCTAGTGGGGATTGATACACAATAAACAAGAAGACAGAATTTCATATGGTCATCAGCATTGCAAAAATAATCAATGTTTTGAAGGAGTGTAATTGGGGGTGATAGTGGTGGGCCCATTTTAACTTCTGTGGCCATTTTAGGAAGCCCTCTGGAACAGGCAACATTTGAGCTGCAACCTGATTGAAGAAAGACAAATATAGGAAAAGTCCAGGGGAAAATGTTCCAAGTGGAGAGAAAACTAGGCACACAGGTCCCAAGGACGAAAAGAAGATAGGCAGTCAGTGTTGTTGGCTCACCATGAATTGAGGGATTGATATTAGGTAAGATAGGGGTGTAGGCAAGATCTGGGGTCATGAGAGGTCTGGTAAACCATTCTGGGGGCATTGGGTTTAATTCTAAGTCACCCAATTAGAATTGCCTGGGGGGTCTGTCCTCTGAGTGCATTCCCTTTCCCCTTCCACCATGGGCTCTGATGTTTTAAAGCCCAGCTCTCCATTGTTCAGCTGCACAGTCTCTGAATTCTTAATGGCACAGATCATGTGGATTACATATTGCTGACAATGGGCTCCAAATAGTCTCCAAATTCACAAGAAGGGGACACTGAAGTCTGAGAAGTAGAGACAGGGTCTAAAGTATTTCCTGAACATGGCAACAGGAGATGGAAGCTGTCAGCTTTGTTCTGCCTGGAGAAAGCTTCCTTACAAATCCTCTTTACAGATGGTTGTTCCTTACTACCCTGTGCCCTTTGAATCTGGAAGACCCTAAACTAATTATGACCTCATTGATTTAAGTCCAGAGCATGGACTGGGACCTGCAAACATCGGTTTGGTTCAGTTAACCTGAGCCTCAGCATCCTCTTCAGTAATTGTAGATAATACCAACACCAGCCGGGACTTGCAGCAAGACAAACTATGGTTCACCCTCATGCTTTGCAAACCATAAGCTTGCTATTACTCGCTATTCTTATTTTTAGTTACCATCAAAGACCCAACTTTGTCCCATTCTCGCTCTTCCTCACACATGTGTACTTATTTCAAAATCCTGCATAATGGTTTTGTAAGCTTCTGGAAGGGGCCCTAGAATAGTATAGGTAATGACCAATGCCTGTGCATTAGGACTCTCCATACAAGTAATTCGTTTCAAGATCTAGGCAACATAGGCAGAGGCTGCCTGTTCATCAGCATGTAGAAAAAGCCAAAACCACATAGATTAATCACCATCTGCAGCTGCCCTCATAACCCAGTCAACTACATGCACAGGGCTTTCCAGCATGGACAAAGAGCTCCCCAAATAGAGAGAGTCCCTGGGAGCCTGGAACTGCTGGGGGCAAAGGGGGGACATAGCTGTAGCCCCCAGGAACTAGGGTACTGAGGATGAGGCCAGAAACAAGCTCAAAGGCTCCCTCTGAAGTAACACCCTGTCTCAGGCCAGCAAGCAGGGCGGAAAGCTGAGGAAAAAACCCCCAAAAAACAACAACCCTCAGTCCTTGCATTAAGTAGGATGCTTACCTCCTCTTTCCTTGGCACAAGCTTCACAGCTATGACAGGGGGAGTCAGGACTCCTTCTGGTGGGACGCTAAGGAGAGAGGCTGGGCTGCTGCCACCTCCAGTTATCCCTTCAAAGGGGAATGAGTGCCAGTGAAAGTTTTCTTCTCATCTCTGGCCGGAGCAGGCAGCTTCAACCCCTTTTAGAAGCCTAGCCCAAGTGTTACACACCTGAACACAATTCCTCCACCGCATTTCCTCCTCTCCTGGCCTGCTGCAGAAACCTGCTTAGCCCCGCCCTCTCCAAGGCTTAGAGCTCGTCCTCCAAGCCCTGCATCTCCACCCTCCTCCTCCTCTTCCTTCAAGGCTCCCTGGCAGGGCTGGCCTAACCAGCTGAGGTACCCAGAGTTAACCCCAGAGAGGCTGCCTATGCTGTTAGTTTGTGGGTGGTTGGCCTGGTCTCCACCAGCCTGGCTCTGGCCCCCTCCAAGTTATTTTGAAAGGGAGCCCCTGGGTTAGAGCCAGAACTTGGTGCTTGGCCCAGCTATGGGAAATCAGACAGCATCCCTTTTCTGGTTATTGATTTAGAAACTTGTAAGAATTTGAAGGCCAAATGTCAGAAGATGGGGTTCTGTTTAGCTGCTTCACAGGGTAACTTCATTCTAGGCCAAGAAGCTGTATCTCTATTCCAGAGACTTGGCTATATTGCACCCCTACTTCATGGGCCCCAGCTTGTCTCATGACAGATGTAGCAGCCACCCTTATTCTCAGTAAAAAAAGTGAGGGAGAAAACTTGAGAGACAGGTTGAAATTTGACCACCAGACTGAAAGGAGATTCCATTTCTTCCTCTGTGTTGGGGAGATCAGCAAGGCAAGTACAGTAATACACTCCAGGTCTATTATTAACAAGCACTTAGTCATGCCAGTTAATGACTGTTCCACTGAATCCACAGGTGGTCTTAAGGAGTCAAATTATCCTTGAAAAAAGACAATCATTGTTCAGATTCCAAATCTAAGCGTTGGGGATTTTATTTCTTTGCCCTGACAAGTTAGTATTCCCTCTCTCCAGATCAGGGATTTACAAATATTTAGACTCAGAGGAATTATCTTGGGTTTGAAAAATGCAGATTTCTGCATGAAACTCTCAGGTTCCAAGAGGGCTCAGGAATCTGTATTTTAAAAATTTTCCCCACAGCGTTCAGTGCTCCAAGGAATACTGCCCTGGAAGAGGTCTAAATACTCTTCCCAGCCTGACATTTCTTGATGCCTTTTAAACTCTTCAAAGGCCAGTTGTTTCCATTGTTTCCAATTCATGCTTCTGCCCCTGCCCTCAGGAATTTCCCAGATGGCTCCAGTGTGTTCCTCCTCCCTTTAACTTACAAATGAGCTTTGTCAGAGGACAGTGTTAGATTCACAGATAGTCCAGCTGTAAGAGATTTTAGAAGTGATGTCATCGAACCCTTTCTTATCCCACCAGAAAAGAAAGCCCTAGTTCTGCCCTTTCTCCCTTCTGACACCTGGGCCTTAGATTATTGCCACCACTACACGACGTGTCCCGAAGTTGACTCCTCTCATGCCAACCCTTCCCAGGCTCACTCCTCAGGGTGCTACTACTTGGGGAGAAGAAGCCAGGTGCATGGGCCCCACAGTCAATTCCTCTCCCTACTCCATGGCTGAGGCAATGCGTTCAGGTTTCTTATTTCTTCAGTCAGGTTTAGCGTTCGAATGAGATTCTCACATCCCACTTGCTCCCTCAGATGGAGTGTCGTACAGGCAACTAGATCTCATATGATTGTTTGTACATCTCAATCATTGAAATCATAAGGCAAGAATGACAGGACCCGTTTGATTCAAAACACATTTACTAAGCACCTAATATGTGCAGGGCATTGTGTTAGGCACAGCAAGGGGTGTGAGAAGGACCAAAAGTTGTCGATGATGATGTCATTACTGTCATGGGCATCACTTTACCTGTGAATCAGGGAGAGAACACTGAGTAGGAACCAAATAATGAGAGTGGTGTGGGAAAATGTGTGTGCTTTATTTACCCAAAGGGAAATGCTCTCCTGGGGCTGCCCACACTACCCTATCAGTAGCTCAGGTGATCCCATGTAATACAATAGGGAAACTAAAATTAAATGTTTTCTTGCCTTGCCAATGCAGTTCCACATGTCTTTCCCAGTACTCATAATCTTCAGGAAAAATGAATGGCAGCATAATCTAGTGGTTATAAACACAGACTTTGGCACCAGAGTGCTTGGATTCAAACACTTACTCCACCAGCTCCCAACAGTGTGGTTTTGGGCACAGTGCCAAATGTCTCTGGGGGTAGTTGGGGGCAGACTGTAGTACTTACATCACAAAGCAGTTACCAGGATAATATTAACTAATATACATAAAGTGCCGTATGTAAAGTGCCTTTAAAGTGAGCGTGCTTAAATATTATTATTTAGGAGATCCTGAACATTGTTACCATGTACTTATTTGCACTATAAAAGACTCACAATATTTTCTCACCAGAAGACCAATAATTGATATCTTCCAAATATTTGATCCATTTGATCTATGCTTCTCACTTCTATGTTTAAGGTTTTTTCTTAGTTTATCCATGCTTTCCTCCATGTATTCGTTTAAATATTATTATTTTTTTATTGAGGATATACTATATGCCAAGCACTGTGCTAGGTCATGGGGGTCCAATGGGTGAAAAAACAGCCACTATCCCTGCTCTGAAGGAGTTCATAGTCTACTGGTATACCAGATATTGATTGAACAATCACATAAAAGTTGTGATATTATGACTGTGATAAGTGTTAAGAAGGAGCAGTACCCAGCACTGAGAAAGCTCATGAAAAGGGTTTGACCTGGAAAGAGGCTAGGGTAGAACTGAGAAGTGAAAGAAGAGATAGAATTAACTCTATAGGGTGGAGGTGATGTGTCAGAATATTCTAGATAAAGAAATGCCACGTGCTGTGTGTATTAGTCTGTTTTGTTGAAGTAATGACTGACCTCCTCATCTTAGTGGCTTATACCATAGAAGTTTATTACTTGCTTATTACTCACAGGTAGGCTGTAGGTGGATGGTAGCTCTGCTTGGGCCATGACTCCACTTCTCATTCAAGGACTCAAACTGAAGGAACAGCCCCAATGTGGGACATGCTCTTCTTGTAACAGAACAAAAGGTCAGGAGTACTGTTGGAAACCTTGAACATAACTCTGAAGGCTTCTGCTTGGATGTAGCCTTGTCATGTTTGCTTGCATTCCTTTTGATGACAGTAATCTTTTAACAGTCTCAAAATCCATAAGAAGGGGCCACTGAGGCCTGAGAAGTAGAGATCAAAGCCAAACTCAAAGCCAACAGGATAAGGATGTACAAACCTCAACACTGGGGACAGAGTACTGTACATGGCAGTGAGCAGGAGCATAATCTTCTTACAAGGAGGGGGATGGGAATATATAATTGCAAAAATAATATAATCTACTATACTAAGGCTCTGTGGTAGAAAGCAAATGGCAAAAAAACCCCGGCGATCTGTGTGGCTAAGGCTGAGTGAGTTGTTGGGACTGTAATGAGATGAGACTGGAGTAGTAGGTAGACCCAAGCCCTGTAAGGGAATCTAGCATTTATACTGTAAGCAATGAGAAAACACTGACCTTTCCTCATTCAATCTCTTTTCTTAGTTGTTAAAAGAACACTTTTCATGTTTTTCTGGTTTCTAAGGCATACATGTTCATTATAGAAAATGTGGAAATGACAAATAAATAAAAAGAAAAAATACAAATCACCTCTAACTTTATAACTCAGAGAGACCCATCATTGATTGATATTTTGTGAATATTATTTTAGACTTTTAGATGCTTTTTAGTGTATAGGAAATGCTTTTAAAATGAAAATTGGATCACATTCTTCATCAGTTGCTATGAAAATTTTTCAAGTTATTAAATATTCTTCCTATCATTATCATATGGATGCATCATATTTTGACTAATTCCCACCTATTGGACACACACATTTTTGTAATTTTTCCATTTTACAGAAATTCAACATTGATTTCATTTTATAGACATGGCATTTCTATCTTAAAATGTATGATAAATTCAAAGGCCATTGATACAAATTGCTAGCTGTCCCTCAAGAAAAGTTGTAGCAAATCACATACAACCCCAGAGCAGGATTTGCCAACTCCGTTGATAATTATTTTATATTGCTAATTTAGTCAGTGGAAGATATTGTTTTATTTTTATTTTGCATTTATTTGATAAGGAAGGGCAGACTTTATTTTATATAATTCCCAGGGCTTTAATCAGGGAAAGATTTACTTGATTAAAACTATGGGCCTTTCAGATCTTCTACTTGGAATGTACTCATTTCTTCTTCAGAAAATTGTTACTTTATCCCCCTTAACTCATTATAAGATTTTCTTTTGCTTCCAACCAAACACATTCTCTGATCATCATCTCCTTGCTGTGGGAGGCCATTGAGGATATGGACAGTTGGTTCTTTGTATTTGGTGGGATGATATGGTTTACAAGTACTCTGTTTCTCCAAATGGAGAGGGTGCCCCCTTGTGATTGAATTTTGTGCCCTCCTGCAGTGTCTCACTCTGTGCTCTGCATGTGATATGATCCATAAATACTTGTGAGTGAATGTTAAGAAAAGGCATAATGGCACATGAGTGGGTAATTTTTGACTTGATGACTCGCTCAGTTGTGGAGACCTGCACTAGCTATATTAATAATCGTGGACCAAAGTAATTTTGAATGCCACTCAGAATCTCTTTTTAGACTGTAATCTAACACCATTTTTTCCAACTTTCGTAATATAGATTAGCAACATAGGGCATTCTAATTTGACAGAAGCCCAATAACTATCTGACTCCGAAATTTCTTTCCCCCCAGCCAAAGAACTTCTATTCCTTTGATAGGCAGTGTGTTATTTTCATTAATTTTTATTAAGTATTTGAGGGTTTTTTTTTTTTTTTTCATCCTCCTGTTACAGGTTGTGCTAATGTCTTGTCAAGCTAGTCTGGCAATGTATATTGTACCTGCATGCTCTCCTTCTCATGTTACCAGGAGGGGACAAATGAAAAGACCATTAACAGAGCATTCCATTGTATCATTGGGGAATGTGGGGAAAAGGGCAACCCTTACTGATATGGTCTTGCTTTCTGTGGATGTAGAGTAAGTGCTCGAAAGTCTCTCAGGCCTCAGGTAAATTGGTGATTTCTCTCTACATTGGCATCATTCTCATATTGGCTCACTTTATCTGTGGCCTGTTTCTCACTTGCACCCATGTCTTGAAGGAGCAGGAACCAGAGCCTGTAAAGCATTTGTCCCACCATGTGACATCTTCTACACTCATTCTGTGCCACTGAACTCAGAACTAATTTTAGGATTATTCTGTCACATAGCTCCCCGTGGCCCCCCTTCAGTGACTAGAAATGCTTACGTGAGATGAGACTTATTTGCATTTCCTACAAGCATTGATATTATCAGGTGGTGCTTGAATCTAGTTTGCAGTTGAACATACATTGTCACTGTTCTTTCCCATTTTACAAATATTATTTATGCCTCAAATAAATAGATGCCCATCTCTTTCCAGGAATAGTGAGATTTTGGTTTATAATTATTGTTTTCCAAATAAAGCCAAGACACACCTCAACAGGTGTTCTCTCCGTGAATTACTTAATTAAAATAGCTCCCTGAAGGCTGTCAAAATACCAGAGGAATAGAGTGAAGCACAGAGATTTAATTTTGAGTAACTCCTTCATTAAAATGGAAGGAAATACAGTCTGGCTTACTTCAATTGGGAGACTGCATTAAAAATCTATCAGCAAAGAATGATGTCTTTTAATAAAGCAGTGTTTCCAGAGTGTGGGGTGTAGACCACTTACATTAGGGTGATTTGGGGAACTTATAAAACATTCAGATTCCTGGCTTTACCTCGGACTTACTGAACTCTCTGAGTAGAGCTTGGGACCTGCATTTGAACACCCATCACCCCAGATAATTTCTATGTACACCAAAGTTTGAGAACCAGTACAGGGCTTAATGATATTCTGGGGGGCAGTCTGAATGTGATGTTGTTTTCTGAAAACTCCATGTGTCTGAATATTGTTTAATGTCTGCCTCCTCCATTAAATTATGAGATCTGTGAAGACAGGGACCAGTGAGCCCACTCCTATATCCCCAGGACCCAACACAGTGTTCAAATGCAGGTCAGAAACTCAGGGGGTCAGGCTGATTGACCTTTATTTTAACAAGTCCTTCAGGTGAGCCTGATGCATGCTACAGTTGCAATAGTATAAAAGAATCTTTTCAGAAAAGCTATTTGCTTCTTAAGAGTAGCAACACTGCCTTTTTTTTTTTACCTTTTCCACTTCAAATTGGATATTCTTTGGTCTATATGCTACCATCTATCTTTTAAGATCAGGATATATTAAATCCCAGGCATGTTTTTAAGAAAAGAAATGTTATCCCCATTTTACAGCTGAGGAAAGTCAGGCTCATAGGATGTAAGTGACTTGTGAGGTCATATAGCTGATAAGGGACAGATCCGGAGTTTAATTCAAGATCTCTTAGACACTAATGCCCATGGTCTTCTTTATTCTTCTACTGGTTCCTCAGGTCCTGGCTTTTGTTTCCCTGGGGACTCTTCTGTCAGTTAAGGGGGGAAATCACACAGTGTCAATCTCTTTTTGCCTCACTAGCAGCATCATCTGGAGGACATCCGTCTGTGGGACCTTGTGTCTAATTAGTTTCCTGAACATACTATCTAGAAGTGGTTTAGAGGGATTCACCAGGACTTACAGGCTGGAGAGGCAGCCTGATTATTGTGGGATTGTCTCCCCTTGCATCCACCAAATAATCTTTAAAAACCATGTACTTTTCCTTATTCTATTCCAATAAACAAAATAAGTCATATTTCATGGACTAGAAGAAACCAGAATAGGCCTAATGGAAGAATATTCACTGGGAGTAAATCAACATTTATGCTGAAGGCAGATCTGTGCTTTTTTAAAAAACAAAGTTATGTGGGAGGTCATGCTTGTTTGGTCCACAGCAAAGTAGTGAATATCATTCATTCACTCACCTTCTATGTCTATTTAGAACTCACAGTTGTATGAATCCAAATGAACAATAGGCTATGCAAATATAGCAAGGTGAGTGCCATGACAAAAGCAAAGGCAATATGCTATAGAAACATGTAAGAGGGCAAGCCAACCATGTTTGGGAGTTGAGGAAGGCTTCCTGTAGGAAGTGGTATCTAGGATCCAAAGATTTTTACAGACACTACCAGCCAGGGAGTGGGCAAGCCGAGAAATATAGGGAGGAAGAAGGGGTTTCTCAGAAGAAGGAACTACCTGTGAGGAGTATATGGCAGAGTCAGGCCATCTAGGTCTTGTATCTGTTCCTCAACTTATTTCTGCTCTTGGAGGAACCCAAACCAAGACAGAGATAGAATACAGACTTTAGTCCAGGCATTCAGGATCTTGGCATTCTCATTATTCTTATTCATCAGCATCATCATTATCATCATCATTATTATGTTAATACGAGAGCCACTGGGATCACAGGCTGCATTAATGTAACAATGTATTCAGAATAGGGAGAATGGAGAATCCTGTTCCCTTCTTCTTAAAATACATCTGAGGTTCACTTCTGATGCCTCCACCTAAAGAGGATCCTGATAAAGTATAGTGTGTTCAGAGGTAAGAAATGAAAAATACCTCCTTTGAGGAATATCTAAAAGAACTGGAAGGCTTATTCAATTCTTAATTGCTATTATTAAAGGAGGACTTCCATGACATCCAATTGTAGGTGGTCCATAAATCTGTCATAGCACCCTTTTTTTAAAAAAAAGATTTTATTTATTTATTTGACAGACAGAGACACAGCAAGAGAGGGAACACAAGCAAGGGGAGTGGGAGAGGGAGAAGCAGGCTTCCCGCCAAGCAGGGAGTCTAATGCGGGGCTCAAACCCAAGACCCCGGGATCATGACCTGAGCCGAAGGCAGACGCTTAAGGACTGAGCCACCCAGGCGCCCCTCGTAGCACCCTTTAAACTGTAAGTTTCATTGGAGTAAGGACCAAGTTTGTCTTGCTTACTATGGGTTCCCTGGTGCCCACCACAGTGCCTGGTACATAATAGGAACTCAATAGATATTTGTCAAATGAATGAATGGCTCAGACACAGTTCCATGTTAACTGCAAGGCTTTTCCAGGCTCTGTATTATTCCCACCATTTCCAAAGGTGGTTGTTCTCCCTCTCAACTAGATATTCAAAGCACATTGCATCATTGTGGTTGGCTTCCATGGTGTAGCTGTAGACAAATCCTTTAAGAAACTACCTGCAAGTAAGATGTGCTGTCTAATGGTTCTGCAGTATAGCTTGGGGAGTTTGTCTTTCATAATCTGTTTTATGCATCATGAACCAAAATACAGTGTCAACTCTCTTTCACAGGCATCTCTGTGTTACCTCTCAGACTCTATTTTTAAGGTTAGGGAGAAGGATATCCTTCCTTTAGAGACAATGTAGATGAGAAGTTAATCACCTTCAAATGATCTTCAGGACTGAGGACAAATAGGTGTTTCTGTGTCAGTCCTGCTCGGACAGTTTCTCTCTTGAACATGAAAACGTTCTAAACTTACCTTCTTTGCACTACCTCATCACTGATTCCCTTTATTAGATACCCCAAAGAAGCTTTTGTGATCATCTTTTCTTGCATCCTCAAGTCATTGCTCTCTCCTTTGATTTCAACCTATTGGTAGCAAGGGAAACTATGGCTTTTCTGTATTAGCCCCAAAATGCAAATACTGGGCAAAAAAAAAAAAAAATTCTAGTACAACTAAAGTTAAGACAGACTCCAGAATTCAGGTTTTTAATTAACTGTTCCACTATACTCTCTTCCAAAGGAGACTCAGATGGAAACATCTGGTCCTCGAAGTCTTCATCTGGATTTTTAATGAATGGCAACATATTTTGAAAAAACCTACAAAACAAACCCTTCCATTAATTCTTACCTCAACCCATGGCTTTAGTTTTATTTCAGCATTTTAGTCATCAGTCAAATCATGCCAGGTGTCGAGGTTGAGCAGGCTTGAGAGGGAGTCTTTATCTTATCTTTCTAAGATCCAGTATTAGGATGAGAACTCATCTGGATCAAAAGTTCTCTAGTAAAGTCTGTATCTAAGAAAAAGTAGTTGGAGGGACTTGTGATGAGCACTTGGTGCTATGTGTAAGTGATGAATCACTAAATTCTACACCTGCCATATGTGTTAACTTACTAGGATTTAAATAAAAACTTGAAATAAAAAAAAGAAAGAGAAAAGGTAATTGCTTATGCTGAGTTACAACAATGTGGGGCAGGGTACAAGCATTTTCTCTGTAGATTAATGCTTAGTGTTTCCTCTTGTTTTCTCTCTTAGGTTATCTTCTGACTTCTTATTTCATTTGGGCATTTTGTTTTGTCCAAATATATCTAAGGAATTGACATTGATTTTCTGAGCATTGGGCCCACAGTTTCTAGAGTGTGGTTTTCTATCTCATAGGTAATTCCAGATATCACACTTGGAGATGAATACATTGGCCACTGATCTATTCATTAGCGGGAAAATGTATTTCAGTTTAGGAAGAGAGAAATTTAACTCTGGTGCCTCCAAGGATGATAGGTGAGAAGGGCTGCTCTGAGAGTTGAGAGCATTGCTATGCTTTATAGAAGATGAGACATAAAAATAAATCTTGCTGTAATGCCATGGAAGAGCTTGTTCCTCATATTTGCTTTGGAATAGAGCTCCGTTTTAGTTTGAATGCATTTCAACCTTGATGCTTGAAATATTAACATTTTATTCTCAAATCTGCTTACAAATCACAAATCGTACTGGTAAATATTCATGGATCATGCTCTTTTGCTTCCTAGGAAAGCGTGAAGACTAGAAAAAAAACCTTATGGGGTCAGAACTTGGGATGTGGTGGGAGATAAGATTGAATATCAGCAGAGTTAAGCTGGCAATAAATTTGAGTTTTCATTTGTGGAGCTTGGTTAAAAAATAACTTCAAAGCACTTTCAGAGATGAATGATGTTGGGAAAAGATGAAGCCAAACTTGGCTTTGGATTGGCTTCAATCCAAGCACTTACAGGCTGAGATGCTAGAGGATCAATAGCAGTGGTGTCTCATATAACACCTTGCCTTGCACTTTGTAGAATGCTTTAGAATTTTCCAACCACTTGCCCATTTTTTTTTTTGTTACAAGATCCTGTGAGATGTATTATTAACCCTATTTCCAAGATAAAGAGACTTATGTTATTTGATTTTAAAAGACTTGCCCATGTTCATAAGGCTAATAACTCAAAAAATGAGACCTGGATCTCAGATCCATTGACTACTTACTGGCCCAGGATTCATTTAGGATTCAGATAAAAATACCTCTTCCTCTGGCAGGCCCTTCTGTCCACTAAATCTGGGTTAGGTAATCATCTCTGGGCTCCAAAAAGTACCCTATAACAGCCTAGCACTCATCACATTGGCTTATAATGAATTATTTCCTTGACTTTATTTTCCACTGGACTATGAGCTCCATGAGAGAAGTGGCTTGTTTACTATTGTAACATCAACACATGGGGCCTGGCACATAGTAAATGTTCTTTAAGTGAACTGAATTCCAACACTTATTTTGCCAAAACAAGGAGGACAGTAAAGGCTTCACTTTTAGATTGACACACTCCAAATCTGGATAGAATGGGTGTCTCCCAATAAGAGCAAGTTACTGGTGCTATTCTCTTAAATATATCATTGTAGATGCCCAAAGGAGGAGACTCAAAATTTTTTTTTAACACAGACCATGGTTCTACTTTGGGAACTGAGCCTGTTTCATTCTTGGCTGAAGGGCATTTATGCCCAGTTGGTAACTCAAGCTGGTAAAGGAATGAGAGATCACCAAAGTTCTCTGAGCACAGAACCTTTCCTGCTTTCACTCACCAATGCTCAAAACCCTGCAGAGGAAGGATGTGTATATTTAACTCTCTAGAAAAGCTATATCTGTTCCCCAAACCAGTCATTCTCTGCCAGGCAGATAATTGTGATGATGAGGTTGGCAGAGGTGACAGATGATGTCTTATCATCCCAGATGGAAAAGGAGTGAACGTTGAGTGAAGATAAACAATGAAAAGATCCATTTAAAACCCATAACCTCTGCGATTCAGAATTGGAAGTGGGACTTAGGAGCTCACTTCCCTTCGGAAATTTGTAAATTCTACCCCATTTCTGTGAGATTCTCCAATGTAACCAGCACAGCCAGAGTTGGCTGGACTCCTAGGTACAATGCATAGTCCATCTGTTTGGTGTGAGCTTGGAGAATGAGTTTTGTGCATGGGACAAGTTCCAGTTGAATTTGAATTTCCTACAGATATTGAAGATGTGATTGTAAGTCCTGAATTCAATGAGCCCTAAGAGTTAGAGTGTCTCACAGTGGGCCATCCCCACCTCAACTTTTCAGTCCATACACAACAGTGGTTCAGAAAGATATACTCTGCTATAAGGCTGGTAAATCTAGCTTAGCACAATTCCTGGCTTATAGTAGGTATTTTAATAACTATTTCTTTAATCATAATAGTAGTAGCGTATCTTTCGTACTTCTATACATCAGGTGATAGGCCAAGTCCATCCTTCCTTCTGTTTTTTATTCCTTTCTTCCCTCCCTTTCTTCTGCCCTTCCTTCCTCCCATCCAGTCTCCCTCCCCTCCTCCTTCCTTCTCTCCCTCCTTCCCTTCCTTCTCTCCCACAAATGTTTATTGAGTTCCCTCTACTATCAGGTACTTTTCTAAGAGCTCTGGCTATAGTAATAAACAAGTGACATTATGCACCTTAAATTCTAGATGGAGTGATAGTAATAATCAGGAAAACAAACAGCTTCAGATAGTGACTCATGAAGGAAGGACTATTTTTCTTTGAGTGTACAGGGAAGACTTCTGTGTGGGAAAAACATTTGAACTGACATTCTTTTAATGGGGGAAGTTTTCCAGGCAGATGAGTATTCCAAGATAAATGTCCCATATGAACCAGACTTTTTTGTGAAATAAAAAGAAGCTAGCATCTCTGGAACAAGATGCACAATGGGAGAGAGTATTTCATGCTTGAGGTTGGAGAGGAAAGCAGATGGCAGATCATATAGAGATTTTGTAGGCCATGGTGAATAGGGTTTCGGTGCATTATCTTCTTTAATCAACACAATAACCCTGAGATATAGGTGCTGTTTGTAGCTCTATTTGCAGAAAAGAAAAGTGAGATTTACAGAGGTGAGATAGCATCAGGGTCACATCACTGGCAAGTCACAGAGTCCAGATTTGAACCCAGGCAGCCTGACTCCAGAACTCACTCCACTGTCCCAACGTAAATCCAGACATTATTAACAGCACCTTAGAATCACCCCCTTTCCACACATTCAACCATTCATCCTTCCATGTTCCCATTCCCAACAGGTACTAGCATGGATATGGGAATTGGAGTCAAACAATTTTAGCTTACAATCCCAGCTCAGCCTAGACTGGCTGTGTGACCTTGGTAAGTCATCATTCCTTGGGGCTTCCGTTTTCTCATCTGTAAAATGACACTAATATTACTTTCTTCCCACCAACACCACCCTTTCTTAGGGTGTTGTGAGAATGAAGTGATAATTTTCTCATGGTTAATGCAATTTGCTCATGAACCACAGACTAAACCAAACCAAACCAAACCAAACCAAACCGAACCGAACCAAACCAAACCAAACCAAACCACTACTACATAGGCCGATTTGCCACAAACAACGTCTCCTTCCTCTTTCCTCCCACACTCCCATCTGGGTCGCAGACCAGTATTACTATCACCCAAACCTTCTGAGTCAGACTCTAGAGATGGAGTCAGAAAGGTACATTTTAAATACTCCCCTGATTCTGCACAGAGTTTAAGATCACTGAAATAGACCATGAACCAAGATTCAAAGGGATCTTGGTAGATGTCTCTAGCAACCTTAGAAACTGAAACTATATTTGCAAATATACACAGTGTTGGGGTTAAGTGGTATTTTGGATATTTTCAATGCTGTTTCAATGGTATTGCAGTCAGAGTTTTGGTAGTACAATTATCCTTCCCTGCTACTGCCCATCTTCCATATTCTCTTGCCCTCACAACATTCCTATGTAAATTACATAAAAAAAGAAAAATAGTCAAATGGTATTTAACATACAATGTGTAATAACTCTCAGTACCCAACTATGGTAAAGGCTAGTCTGATTCACCTGTTTACGTTCAAGTCCTAAAATTTAATTCAAATGTTGACATCTCAATTTGAATTTTCAATAGACATTTCAAATTCAATATGTACAAAGCCAAACTCATTATTGTTCCTCTAAATCTCCTCCTTCAATAACATTTCTCATTTGGGAAAAAAACATATCTATCCTTCCAACTGCTCAGGCATGGAGGGATCAGTTGCTCTTCTATTTTCCTCATAGCTGATAGCAACAAATCATGTTGATTTTATCTTCAAAACGTATCCAAGGTGTGAGTTCCCAACAAAACTGCTGCCACTACTCTGAACTGAAACATCATCATCTTTTGCCTAACGTTTTGCAAGAGCCACCTACCTGGTTCCCTTATTCCTGTCCTTGTAATTCCAGAAGTCTATTCTCAACAGAGCAGCCAGAGAACCCACTAGAAACCTGAATCAAGTTAAGATACAGTCTTGCCTCACTATCTAGAAGTGGAGTTCCTACAAAACCTTTCATAAGGCAAAATAGTGTAAAGCAAAGAGTATATCCCACTTGCCAAAGGTTCACACTAGGCGAAATTTGCTTTTAGGAAAGGCCTACATTTGTACAGTAACAGCTTTTCTAATGAAAGCAAAAATTCTCTTCGGATTTCTTTGTTAGCTAAAATCAGGTACTAAAGTAGATCATTCCTAAAAGTGAATTGGCATAACTCAAACTTTTGGAAAGCAGGGATACCTGTATCTGTGGTAGGCTGCATAATGCCCTCTAATATGTCCATGTCCTAATCCTCAGAATCCATGAATGTTACCATATATGGCAAAAAGAGATGCAGACATGAATACATTAAGGATTTTGAGCTGAGGAGGTACTCTTGGATTTTGGCAGGGGGGAGCTGATGTAACTACAACCATCTTTATAAGAGGGAGCTGGAATAGTCAGAGTCAGGGGAAAAGGTGGTATAACAATGCAAACAGAAACTGAAGCCATGTGCATTGAAAATGAAGGAAGAGGCCACAAGCAAAGGCATACAGGGACCTCTAACTATGAAAAAAAAAAAAAAAAAGGAAACAGATTCTCTCCTTACAACCTCCAGAAGGAACCATCCTTGCCAATACTTTGACCTCAGTCCAGTAAAACCGATTTTGGAATTCTGACTTCCAGAACTGTAAAAGAATAAATTTGTTGTTTAATTTGTAACAGCAGTAATAGAAAATGAACACAGCTCTTCTTTATTCCCCCTAAACCTGAGTAAAATCCAAAGTCATCACAATGACCTACGAGCACCCAAACAATCTGCTCCCCACGATCCACCTCAAAACTTGGACCTCATCTCCTATCACTCTTCCCTTTGGTCACCCTGTTCTAGCCACTTGGCCTCCTTGCTCCTCAGACACCCAGTCATGCCCCCTGCTTTTTGCCTTTGCTCCTTTCCATATCTGTAGTGCCTTTCTCCCAAAATAGCCACCTGATTGGATATTTGCTTCCTAGTGTGTTGTTCAACTATCACCTTCTCATTGAGGGCTTTCCTGACCACTTTACTTGAAATCAGAACAGTTCTTTTCACCCCTCTATTCCCTGTCCCACTTGTGTGCTTTAAGTTTTTCCAAAGCACTTATCACCATCCATCTGAATAACTCTAGGTTTTACTTATCAAAAAAATATAAGATCTATTTTTTTCTGTGCTTTATACATGGCTAATGCCTACCACCCACCATGATGCTTGCACATAGTAGGTGCTTGAAATATTTTTGTTAATTGGAAGGAGCTGAAATGAATAAAATTCTAACCCAGCACAAGGTCCAGCATGATTTGACATGAAGGCAGAGAGCAATGGCTAGGTTCCAAGGAGAACCCTGACTCAGCTAAGTGAAAGTTTTATGAAGTTTAAGAAGAGGCGAGGCAGCTGACCTGACAAGTCCTGCCAAAGAAAGTCCTCATCTGACTTACTAACCACGCTGTGTGTATTGGAAGGCATAGAAAGAGGAGCACAACATGGGTTAAGTCTCTAATCCATTAATATTCACGGCACAATTATTTCTTGATTTCTGACCAATTATGTTAGCAATCCACCCCCCCCCCTTCCCTTGAAAGGAAACCTGGAAAGGGAGTGCATAGAGATGGGAGTTAAATTTTCTTTCCCCTGTATTGGGTTATTTTTAAACTCTTCAGAAAGTCTCAAGGAAATGAATTAATGAGGAACCCACACATTTCCAGACTTTCAATGACAAAGGATGATCTGTGAGTAAAGTTTAGTTTCCTTCTATGCAAATTAAAAGCTCCTTAGTGGTCACCCTTAGTAATGGCATAATATACTACATTATACACACACACCTCACACTGTCCAGTGCAAGGGAAATTGATACCTTTGGGACCTAAACGATGGATTGGAACTAAAGCTGGCCAGAGCAGCTGCAGGGATGGCAGGTAGTCTAGCTTATCTGTCAGTTCTCAAATAGTTGCCTGAAGCTCTGAGTCTTCATCTAGAAGCAGTAGGAGAAAATGTTATGCTGAATCAGTGATGCTGGCCATGAGCATAGGAAAGCCACATGGGTCACAATCTTGCTTGCTTTGAGTTAGAGAAAACATTTGGGAGATTAGGATTTGCAAAACTAATGGAAACCACTGTGTATTTTACATCCCTTTCTCTTCCATGGATTACCATTCCTGCCTAATATCCTGTTAGGAACAAAGAAGGCATGTTAGAATGAATTTACCGGACCTGGTTGAAACTACACAGTAAATGAGTGAAAGAGCAAAAAGGCCCAAGGTTTACAACAACTCTGGTTATCATTAGTAACTGCATGTGACATATTCAAGGATGGGCACTTACAGAACAGTACTTTGTGTGGAGCTTCCATGAATGAACAAAAACCTATTTTCCTCATCTTGATCTATCATTTCTCACCACATGTGCTATTTATCAGAAAATTGGCTCGCTAGTCACCAAATACGTGATGGTTATTGATAAGACAAGACAAAACTGAAAGGAAAATGGAAATCAGGCAGCCAGAAAAGCACCCTGCCACTAATCTTCTTCATTATTGTGGTGGATTGCCCAATCCTTGGCTTTGAGTCAGCCTCCTTTGGAGACCTGCTGATTGTGTTACAAATATGGGTTTGACATGTAGCAGATGAGGATTTTTCAAAACACATGTTCAGTAAAGAGGGAGATCACAGCTTAAATGAGATCAACACAGGCTCTTGGCCTGGCTTAGATGGGAGGACGTGGTATGTAATCTCCTGGAGGGTCATGCAGATACACCTGGGAACAACTTTGTATCTTCTTTTTGACCTCCAGGTCTTGAGTCCCTTGTCATGGGGGCCCTTCCTTAGGTTCTCCCATGATCTGTCAGGGTTTTGGCCTCTTCTGGCAATTCTCAAATATGTTTCTATCATCCTCCCTCATCATTTTTCTGCCCTGAAATTATCTTGTGGATAATCCTGGCAGCTTGTCTCATGCAATGCTGCTCTGGGTAGTCGCAGAGCTTGTGGTAGAATCTTTTCCTGCAGGTTTTACTCCTGATGGTGGGGAGAGTGTATGCCAGATGACCAGGCAGAACAGATGGCCTCACTTTTTGTCTGGTTCCTATTTAAAATCAGGTTCTTCTCTTCTTATGTCACGTATGTCAAAAGCTACTCCTCCTAAGCAATATTTACTTTCATTAATTATTCCTAGACTCATATTTACCCTGGAAGAAAATTTAGATGTTATAAAAATGTTTTTTTTTTAAAGATTTATTTATTTGACAGAGAGAGACAAAGCGAGAGCAGGGGGAGTGGGAGAGGGAGAAGCAGACTGAGCAGGGAGCCCGATGTGGGGCTCGATCCCAGGACCCTGGGATCATGACCTGAGCCGAAGGCAGACGCTTAACAACTGAGCCACTCAGGTGCCCCAAAAATGTTTTAAATATATTTATTTTATAAATTAAAAATGTACATGGTGAAGTAAATTCTAAAAACACACAGAAAGGCATGAAATAGAAGATAAAAGTCTCCTCTCTCTACTTCTAAAAGACACTGATAAACTTTCTTACGTATCTCTCCAGAAATGAATTTCTATTTTATATCTATATCCTCCTATCCTTTTTCTAATTCTAAGAATTGGGGTAACACTGTGCATACTTGTCTACAATCAACCTTTTATTTTTAATAATAATTAGTTTTTTGCTGTGGAAAATCTTTTTGTTTTGATGAAGTCTCAAAAGTTGATTTTTGCTTTTGCTTTCCTTGCCTCAGGAAACATATTTAGAAAGAAGTTGCTATGGCCAATGTCAAAGAGGTTGCTGCCTGTGTTCTTCTCTAGGATTTTGATGGTTTCAAGTCTCATATTTAGCTCTTTAAAACATTTTGAATATATGTTTGTGTTTGGTGTAATAAAGTGGTCCAATTTCAATCTTTTGCATGTTGCTGTCCAGTTTTCCCAACACTATTTGTTGAAGAGAATTTTCCCATTAGATATTCTTTCCTGCTTTTGAATATTAATTGACCAGATAGTTGTGGGCTCATTTCTGGGTTTTCTATTCTGTTCTATTGATCTATGTGTCAATTTTTGTGTCAGTACTATACTGTTTTGATCACTACAGCTTTGTAATATAACTTGAAGTCTGGACTTTTGATGTCTCCAGCTTTGTTTTTCTTTTTCAAGGTTGCTTTGGCTATTTGGAGTCTTTTGTGGTTCCATACAAATTTTAGCACTGAGTGTTATCCGCAACTAATGAATTGTTGAACATTGCATCAAAAACTAAAGAGCGAAATGAGTCAATCGGAGAAAGACAATTATCATATGATCTCACTGATATGAAGAATTTGAGAAACAAGACAGAGGAGCATAGGGGAAGGGAGGGAAAAATGAAACAAGATGAAACAAGAGAGGGAGACAAACCATAAGAAAGTCTTGATCTAGGAAATAAACTGAGGGTTGCTGGAGTGGAGGGGGGTGGGAGGGATAGGGTGGCTGGGCGACGGACACTGGGGAGGGTATGTGCTATGGTGAGCGCTGTGAATTGTGTAAGACTGATGAATCACAAACCTGTACCCTCGAAACAAGTAATACATTATATTAACGTATAAAATAAATAATACAAAAAACCTAATGAGGTATTATATGCTGGCTAATTGAACATAATAAAAAAAAATTTAGGATTGTTTGTTCTAGCTCTGTGAAAAATGCTGGTGGTGTTTTGATAGGGATTGCATTAAATGTATAGATTGCTTTGGGTGGTATAGACATTTTAACAATATTTGTTCTTCCAATCATGAGCATGGAATGTTTTTCCATTTCTCTGTGTCATCCTCAATTTCTTTCATCGGTGTTTTATAGTTTTCAGAGTACAGGTCTTTCACCTCTTTGGTTAGGTTTATTCCCAGGTATCTTATTGTTTTTGGTGCAATTGTAAATGGGATTGATCCCTCAATTCCTCTTTCTGCTGCTGCATTTTTGGTATAGCTTCTGCACAGTGAAGAAAACAATCAACAAAACTAAAAGGCAACCTATGGAATTGAAGAAAATATTTGCAAATGATATATCTGATAAAGGGTTAGTCAAAATATATAAAGAACTTATAAAACTCAAAACTCATAAAATGAATAATCCAATTAAAATTGGGCAGAAGACATGTATAGACATTTCTCCAAAGAAGACATACAGATGGCCAACAGACACATGAAAAGATGCTCAACATCACTCATCATCCAGGAAATACAAATCAAAACTATAATGAGATGTCATCTCATACATGTCACAATGGCTAAAATCAACAACACAAGAAACAACAGGTGTTGGCGAGGATATGGAGAAAGGGGAACCCTCTTGCACTGTTGGTGGGAATGCAAATTGGTGCAGTCACTCTGGAAAACAGTATGGTAGTTCCTCAAAAAGTTAAAAATAGAACTACCCTATGATCTAGCAATCACACTACTAGGCATTTACCCAAAGAATACAAAAATACTAATTCAAAGGGAAACATGAAACCCTTATGTTTACAGCGGCATTATCTATAACAGCTAAATTATGGAAACAGCCCAAGTTTCCATCAATTGATGAATGGATAAAAATATACATATATATATATATATGATAATATATAATGGAATATTACTCAGCCATAAAAAGAATGAAAACTTGTCATTTGCAATGATGTGAATGGAACTAGAGAGTATTATGTTAAGAGAAATAAGTTAGAGAAAGACAAGTAACATATGATTTCACTCGTATGTAGAATTTGAGAAACAAAACAAATGAGCAAAGGTAAAATAAAAGGAGAGAGTGTAACAAATCAAGAAACAGACTCTTAACTATAGAGAACAAACTGATAGATATCAGAAGGGAGGTGGGTGGGAGAATGGGTTAAATAGGTAATGGGGATTAAGGAGTACTCCTGTGATGAGCACTGGGGATTGTATGGAAGGGCTGAATCACTATATTGTACGCTTGAAACTAATATTACATTGCATTTTAACTAACTAGAATTTAAATAAAAACTTAAAAAAGAAAACCAACACTGGGAATCCACAGCACGTACACTTACGTACCATTTCATAGTGCACTAATATAATATTTTTATGTCATTAAATACTTTTAAAACAAAATCAAAATTAAAATTAAAAAATAATTTATCTTGGAGATGGTGTCATATAAGCAATATAATCTTATACTCTAGTCTTTTTATTAACAACATGGTATTCCATCATATAGATGTACCAAAATTTAACTCATTAGGCTCTTAGAGGTGGACATCTGTATTATTTCTAGTAACTATCATTAGTTTTTTGCTACTACAAACATATGGGGGTGGAGGTGAGAGCATCTCTGTACTTGGCCCAATTTTGCACACATCTAATAATTTTTAAAAGACTTTGCTCTCCTGTAATTCTTTAGCATCTTACCCTATTTTATTTTCTTCACAGTTTTCTTTCTTTTTTGAACATTTTTAAAAATTTAAATCCAATCAGCCAACACATAGTATATCATTAGTTTCAGATGTAGTGTTCAACAATTCATCAATTGTGTATAACCCCCAGGGCTCATCACATCACGTGCCCTCCTTAATGTCCATCACCGAGTTACCCCACCCCCCCCTTACCCTTTGGCAACCCTCAGTTTGTTTCCTATAGTTAGGAGTCTCTCATGGCATTCAGTGATTTCTAAGCTAACCCATTTATTTCTATTTACTTCCTCTTCTCCTAAATTAGAATATTGAGGTGTCATAAGAAGAAGTGGTATTATCTTATTCATCTCTGTATTGCTAGTACCCAAAACAGTGCATGTGACCCAGTGGGTACTCAATAAATATCTGTTGAATTAAAAACAAAATTAACCACAACATCTCTCATAGAATGAATTTGACCGTATATAACCGAAAACTATAATGAAAACTGGCTTAAAAAAAAAGGAAATTGATTATCTCACAAAACTGGAAGCTTAGCAATATGACACGTTCTAGGCATTTATTTACTTTTTTTCCCTAAGCATTTTTGATTAGTGCCTTAATAGTCACTGAGGACTTCCCATCTTTTTATTCTGTCATCTTCAGCATGGGCTTTATTTTATGCAGAGTTATGTGATCTCCAGATATGATAATGCCTAGAGGAAGAAAGTAGACTATCCCTTTCTGTATTTCTTTCCTAGAAATAATAAATTCTTTAGAAGCCCCCAGTAGGCTGTCTTACAGCATTGTATTAGCCAGACTAGTCATATGCACATTTCAGAGTCAGTCTTAAGCAAGGGATGTGGAATTACCTGGTTTGGCTTAGACTAATCAATCGCCTTGAGTGGAATGAGATAGTGGAATCATACATAAAATGTCCACAATACTTGAGCTCTGGAGTCAAGCTAACAGTCCTGGTATTCTGGGGCTCTAAACCTGGCCAGAGGTAAAGTGCAAGCAAGTCAGTTATACAATGAAAATGGGACCAAAAAAAGAGGTAGAAGTTTGGAACTACTGGGGATTTAAGGAGCTAAACTGCTCTGTAATCATGTAAGACATTTTCTGTGATGGAGACAGAGATACATATTTCCAGACTATATTTTTTGGGGACATAAATTTACTTTTTATGTCTGGGCTTAGATGTAACTGTGATGAAAACAGTGGCCTTGTTCTAAGGTGACATGCACATTTTTATTTGAACAGTAGCCCACAGACATCAGAGGCTGAAACAGAAGACTTCAGGAAGGTTGTGTGAGTTTTCACTGTAGGCCAAGGCAGCTCACCTGAAAAACCAAGATTGCACTGGTTCAAAACATATCACAGAACCAAACCATGCTCATCATTTTCACACCTACAAATTTAGCTGAAAGCCCCCTTCATCTCCTGCCTGGACCATTCCAGCCTGGTGTTGTGCCCTTCTCCCTTGCTTTCCATCAGTTGGTTTTCACATAGAAACCAAGCAAGCTTTTGAAAAACAAAATCAGTCATCATTCCCTACCTCAAATCCTCACGTAGCTTTTCACCCCCCTAAGAATAAAATGCACTCCCCTTGACCTCTCCACCATGAGATGATACACATAATCCTCTCACCACTGTACTGCAACCCCGTGGATGCTGGTCTTTCCCCTTGAACATGCCATGCCATTTTACCCTCTGGTCTTTGCACTGGACTTCCAGTTTGTCACATGATTGCCACCTTCAGATTATTCAGGTTTCACCTCCAACATCACATCCTCCATAGGCCATCCCTGAACACTACAGTTAAAGTAACTCTACCCCAAGTCCTAGTAACTCTACCTCATGTTTTATTTTAATTTGTTCAGTGTTTTATCACTACATAATATCTTACATATTTATTTTCTTACTAATTGATTTTCAGTTTCTCTCAACAAGAAGGTATATTCCTGGAAGATAGAGTTTTGTTTGGCACTTTATCTTCAGCACCAAAAACAATGGCTGGCTTAATTCATATTTGAGTATTTAATTAATATTTGTTAACAACAATGTCAACATCTGTTCTTTTAACTCCATCTACGTAGTACTTTCACATTGCATATCACATATGAAGGCCCAGAGAAGAAACAACTTCATAGCAGGCATGTTTGATTTGGAGAACAGAAAAGAGTGTGGGTACAGGCTTAAGGACTTTTGGTCAAATATTTAACGCGCTGTCATGTGGAAGAGTGGCTCTGAGGTCAAGTCACTTCAAAAGGACCAGCAAGTAGGAATTAGCAGACATTGACTCAGACTCATACAGTCCACAGAAGTTAATCCCCAAATTGCCAGATCAATTTCTTCCTCTTGTGAAAGGAATAATTCTTTCTTGCTGAGAGAGATGCTAAGTCAATCTATTTAAAGGGCTGGGAGAGAGAGGGCAATGGAAGGGAAGGGAAAAAGCCTTAGTGGAAGGAGAGGAAGAATTTTCGAAGGGGAAGATGGTGATTGAATAGCAGCATACTGAGAGAAAAGAGTGGGAGAAGAAAGGATTTTGTGATGTATTTGGGTCCCCTTCAGGGCAGATGAGTGAAGGATAGAATTCCTTTCTCATTATTTTTGGATAGTAACTATACTTTTTGAATATAAACTCCCTCTGAGACTGAACCAACTGGGCCCCTGGATTATAATGGTAACATTAAAAAAAAATACACTGTAAAACAATTAACTTTAAGTGCAAAAAGCTGCCTGATAAATAAGTTAGTAGGTTGCCACTTGAAATTTAAGCAGAACCTCAAAAACAATTTGCAGGAGGTGAAAGTCTAGATTACCTTCTGAAGCCTGCTCCAATTCAGCAGACTATGGCTCTAGTCTACTGACAGTTAGGAAGAGCTTCTGGGAGGGTAGAGCAGAGGGACCATTTCATTTTCTTACAGATGGCTCCTGGATGAAAGTTGGCCAGTGTGTGACTGGAAATGGGTATAATAATGGGACACTGATCATTTCTGTTTTCCCAAATAGAATTTCATGTCAGAATCACTTGCAAGATGTAGAAAATGGAGGTATCAGGGGACAGGACAGGAGAGGAGGAACTGGGTTCAGTTCTGGTCAGGGTTGGGTATGTGACCTTGGGTGAGTCGCCAAACTCTGTGTGTACTCTCTCCTCCACCTACACACAAGGGAATGGTATTTTGTGTAGAGGAAAGGTGTTCTGGTGTGGGAGCTTCCCTGGTCTCAGCAAAAACTGGGCCCAGGTTAGCTAGTAAGCAGGTAGTGGGCCAGGCACAGTGAACTGGGGAAGAAGGGCACTGTATTGTGGCCGTGTGTGTGTGTGTGTAAACCTGGGAGTCCCCTCTCTGGGCCTTACTCTGTTTATTGGGAATAAAGGGGGCTAGACAAAACACTCTGAAGGCTCTCCTAACTCTGAGAGTTTCAGGTCAGTATATTTTGCTGTTGCATAATCCTCAGAAAGCTAAAGTTTAGAATAAAGTTGGGATATAAAAATAAGGTAGAGGGTGGCATCAATAAAGAAATGAAAAGAATTGGGCTAGAAAGGCACCCATGAGGATAGGAAATCATAAACTTGGTCAGACAAAGTAACCTTACAAGTGGCCACGAAAGAAAAGTACATTCTCAGCAGACTCTTCCACTACAAGTATTTCTGCAAGGTGGAGAGGTATAGATGAGGAATCTTTTTCCCTTCTTCCTTACTCTTCATGGCTGCTCTGAAAATTGGATTTTCCTTAACACACACACATACACACATTTCTCCTATGATCTACCCCAGATGTCTTTTCTACTTTATCTCTCTACCATCTCTCCTGATCTTTTATGAAGGTGGCCACTTCGGACTCTTCCTCACAAAGACTGTTCTTTGTTATCTGTATCAGCTTGCTCAGGCTGCTATAACAAAATGTCACAGACTGGGTGACTTTAACAACCGAAATTTTTTCTCTCACAGTTCTGAAGCCCGCAAGCCCAAATCAGGGTGCTGGTAAGTTTGGTTCCTCCTGAGGCCTCTTTCCTTGGCTTGCAGATGTCTGCCTTCTCACTGTGCGCTCACGTGACCTTCTCTCTGTGCTCTGGCGTCTCTTCCTCTTCCTATCAGGACACCACTCATGTTGGATTAGTGCCCTACCCCAATGACCTCATTTTAACTTAATCCTCTCTTTAAAGTTCCTATCTCCCAATACAGTCCTATTCTGAACTACTGGGGGTTAGGACCTCATAGGAATTTGGGGGACACAATTCAGCTCATAACACTATCTTGCACACTTTGTTCAAATGTTTCCCTCTTGGAATGTCTTGTCCTCTTTTCTCTATTTCAAAATTCTATTCATTCTTTAATTCCATCTTAAAAATCCTCTTTTTCCTTCCTTTATTTATCACCCCTCCCTCTGTAACTGGCTTTTCTTTTAATTGAGGAAGTAATACTTGTACACGGTATAATAAAAAAGCACAGAAGTGCTATCATATAAATGGTAGTACTCTTTAATACCTACAACCCCATCCAGAGTGTCCCTGTGCCAGCAAATGATTAATACTAGTTTTTGAAGACTCTTGTCTGACCCACAATACCATTAAGCCACACTGTCTAGAGAGAAGGGGTAATTCTAACTGAGGGATGGACAGTGACATCCTAGTCTGTCGCATCTGCTCTCACAGAAGGACTCTCTCCACTCTGGATGATTAGGAGTGCTCCCTGCCTTGCCAGTGGGGCACAGAGAAGGCTTAGGCTTTATGAATCACACAGACTTGGATTTCAATCACAGCACTAGAACGTACTAATTGTGTACTTTGGACAAATTATTTCACCACTTTGGGTCTCTGTTTACTTGTCCATTAAATAGGAACAATAATTATACCTTCTCCAGAAAGCTGTAAGATGAAAGGGTTGCTTGTGAAGTGCCATGTGAATGGCACCCAACAGTGCTAAGGATATGTTTTCCTTTTTGTTGTCATCTGGGTCCCTTCAGGACTCTGCAACTACTTCCTCACTCATGGAGTCTACGTGGCTCTCAGCCTGCCTGTGGCTCCTTTGAGGTCAGGGCCCATGTGGATGCAGTTTTATACCTTTGAAGATCCACTAATTCTAACTCAATGTCTTTTCAGGTGATTAATAAACATTAAATGGAATTTAAAACTGGATTTCTCTGGCACACAAAAGGCAAAGCATCATGTTTTGTGGTGGAAAGACGTGGGTGAGTAACCTAGTTCTGTCACCTAATTGAAGTGTGGCCTCAGGCAAGTCATTCAAACCTCTCTCATCCCCAGGTTCCTTATCTGTAGAATGTGGGTGGCCATCTCTACTTCACAGAGCTGCCGAGAGGAGATCTGAGGGTAGCATCTGAGCTGCTGCAGGAAACAGAGTTACATAGAACTATGATGATCTTTCTTAGTTTTTGTTTTCCCTTCACGTGAAATTCTCCCTTTGGGTACACAGCGTCCCTGTTCCTCCTATTCGAATCCCTTTCCTCGTATTGATAGCTCCAATAATCAAGGGCTGGGGGGAGATAAGAAACTGAGGTCTGTGCAAATGTTCTGAGTCATTCTTTTTTTTCTAAATTATGACAGTTTCAAACTGCCTTGCTACAATTTTTTGTTCTACTGTCAAACTGACTTGAGTGAATCATCTCTATGATAATCATTAGAGAAAGCCTCACATGATAATTTATTTAATGATAGAATCCACATTGTTCTGCACATGCCCATCCTCCGAAAATACAGTCAGCAAGTGAGAGCAGGACATCTGTCACTTAGTGATCCATTTGGTGCTACACAGTATCTTCTGTGCAAATTCTGACTGTTCAGTTCTCTAGTACCTCATTTGATATTCCAGAACCTTCCATCTGACCATCCCTAGGGATAAAGCATACTCTCTGACACGATCCCATGTCTCCGTCTCCAAGATCATAGCCTGAGTAGATCTTAATTAAAAACAGAGAGTAGCCTTGAAGTAGAAGTCAGGGAAGGCCATCAGGCAGGCTTGTGATAGGAAAGGGGGGTGGGCAGGGATTTACCAAGTTTGCTCAGGTCGGAGGTTCTCAAACATTTTAGTCTCAGGACTCCTTCGCACTTATAGAAATTACTGAGGACCCTAAAAAGGTTTTGCTTATGTGGATTATATCTATCAATAGTTATCCCAATTAGAAATTAAAAGAAGTTAAATTTTGTAAATTTAAAAATAGCAATGATAACCTATTAACATCTGAGAGAGTATCAATATGTGTCATAGGTAGCCTCTGGAAAACCCTACTCACAAAAAAGAGTGAAAGTGAAAAAGGCAATGATGTCTTAGTACTACTGTAAAAATAATTTTGATCTCATGGACCTCCAAAAAGAGTCTTGGGGAACCTTTCAGAGCTCTTGGTGTAGGCAAGGACATTGGAGATTAGAACCTGGATGCCTGTGTGTGTGTGTATGTGTGTGTGCGTGCACATGCATGTGCTTGTAATATACATGAATATATGAATACATGAATATATATGAATATGTATGAATATGCATACTCTTTCTTTTTTGGTAATAAAAGCACATTAAGTGTTTACTGTGAATTACCTATTATGTTAGTTCACAGTTATTATTTTATTTAATTCCCATAGTACTCATGAGAGAAGATATTATTATACCCATTTTATAGATTAAGAAATGAGGCACAGGAAGGTTAAAACTCAAAGTGAGGCCTGATTTCTAAGATAAATATCAGAAATGAGATTTCTAATGCAAGTCATTGTGAGGGTATTCCAAAGCACGTAGATAGAAAACAAAGAGACTTGAGGAACACTCTTCTGCAAACAAACTCCACGCTATGGGTTATTTGACCTTGGAGGATGACAAGAGTAACTTTCTGGTTAGGTTCTAGAGAGACAGAGAAGGCTGTACCAGAGGCTGTTTTGTGCTGTCCACGTCCTTCTCAGAGCTGAGGGACACAGATACTCACTGCTGACTACTCTCAGCGAGTTCCTCTCTTGGAATTATTCTCAATGAGAGCATCTAATTCAAGTTCGTACCTCTTCCCCCGGGGCAGCCCAAAGCCAGGACTGGTTAGCAGGTATAGACTAGCCCTTGCCTCAAGGCAGGGCAACTCTGCAAAGCCATCCAATTCCAGACCTCCTGTGGGATCTGAGGAGGCCTTTCTTGCTTGTGCATTATTGTTCAATACCTCCCTTTGCACGGCCCTGCTTTCTTCACCCACCTGCAGGTACTGATCCTGAGGTAACATCTTACAATCAAATCTCCCTCTCTGAGTCTGTTTCCCAGTGGAACAACCTAAGACAGATTCCTAAACTTCTACCATTCAACACAGTTCACTCCAATTTCTCTTAAATAATAGGTCTCCATATTAATATTAAGTTATATTAAGCCTCTTTAAACTCAACAACCTGTGGGACTAGTCCTAACGTAAGCTTATTCAGCCTTCCAGGGACAGTCTTTTTGATCCATGTTGGACACTTCTAATTTTGAGAGTTCTTCCTCCTATTGAATGGAAATCAACCTTCCTGGTGTCCATCCATTGTTTTTGTTTTCCAGATAGGGCTTTCAAGATTGACTCATTCATTCTTCCATGAAGGCTATCCAGATTACTATCTGGGTGGAGTGTTTAAATGAGATTCATGAGGACCTCACCACAGTCAGAGAAATAGACTAGACAACATTTTAGGTGTTTCCTAGTCCTGAGGGTTTCTGATTCCAGGCAGTTTTTTCTGGTAGGCTGTTCATGACAAAATGTCCTCCCTTTTCTAACCTTCACCTTCCGTGCAGACTTAGATGCCTCAGACTATAAAAAGGCAGTAGCAAAACAAACTTCCTTCTAATTCTTCTTTTGTTTTCCATTATAGTAAAATGAGGGTGAAGATTTGGGGCCCCTTAGCTCCATGGTTTTCAGTTTGACCCCATATATCTCCTTTCTTATAAACCAACTTAGTTTTGTGCAGTCTCATCTTCCCTGCTGTGCTCTGGAAGTAAGACAATTGTCAGTGTTATTTTTAATCATGTAACACTTAGGGAGATAATGATATTGATTAAAATGTGAGCCATAGAAAGGTAATTCTCTTGGAGAATACGTGGCAGAAGTGTGTCTTGTCTCTGAGGCTCCACTAGGTGGCATTTCATTAAAGTGGTATTGCTATTGTGCTTATTAGCGGTAATTGCTCAAACTATTATTCTTAAAGGGACAGTAGTAAGTTCCTTGAAAATTTAAATGACCATATTTCCATAGGTAATTATAGTGATGATCCTAAAACAAAAGTTTGTCATATTTTTTAAGATAAAATATGCAGATGTGTGCCTGCCAAACCTAGCTTAATCTAAAAAGACAAAATTTCTAAATAGGTGAAGGGGATTAAGAGGTAAAAACTGCCAGTTATAAAATAAATAAGCCACAGAGATGAAAAATATAGCATAGGGAAAATAGTCAATGATATTGTAATGTTGTATGGTGACAGACTACACTTAACTTGGTGAGCCTTGTATAATATATAAATTTGTAGAATTGTCAATTTACTGTCGTACATACGAAACTAATATAACATTGTATGTAAACTATACTTCAACTAGAATAATAATAAAAAAGATTTCTAACCTGGATTCTGACACTAATTTATTGTGTGGCTTTGTGAAGTCAGTTTCTGGGCTGATTTCTTCTTTGAAGTGAAAAAGGAAAATCAAATAGACAGTCTTCTAAGGTCTCTTTACTTCTAATACTTATAATTCTGTTTCTTTCATTGATGTGTTTAAATTATAGGCTTTCTAAAATATCCTCGTCACTAAATTTGTAATAAAGACAAAATGTAACCTCTGGTTTGTTTATAAATACTTTATATGAAATATTATTGTGATTTTGACTATTCTAACTTTTTATTATTTTAGAGAGCTTGTGAGAGGCATTTCTTCTCTTACTGAGTCTCGGAATCTTTTATTTCGAGCCAAACAACTTTAGCGCTGACAACCTCTTTTTTACCCTTTCAAGTTGTTGTGGAATGAGTTTCTTTGAAACCTAGAGGAACTCATCTGAGAGAGCAAGAGAGGTCTTCACAGATAATGATCAGCATCAGACAGGTGACAGCCCTCAACTCTTGTCCAGTTCTGCAGAAATAAAATAAAATAAAAAACCTCTTTTAAAGTTTCTATTTTCCGGATTGCTTTTACCTGAACTATAAAAGATCCTACCAAACAGAGGGTTATGATACTTTACAACGTCACAGATTTTTTCCCCTATCTTTCTATCTTGACGACTTTAAAAACAAACAAAAAAACCAGAAGGATTGTGCCTTCAGAGTCCAAGATCCTCTGGGCATATGATTTTGGGCTCAGGGGAAGGCAGTGTTAACTCTTGAGGAGAATTACTGCTCTAAAATGACACTGAATGAGGCCGTATTAATTCTGTAGCTTGAAATCTCCCTCAGCTTCACTACTCTCCTCACTCCAAATTCACAGAACCTCAGTCTGTCAAAGTCAGAAAGGACTTTTCTGGTTGCTTGGCTCCATGTTTTTCAAAGGGGGTTCCATGAATAAGGGACACTGTGGAAAAAAAAATGGCTCTTTCATCAAAGAAGTTTTAGAAAGCGATAAAGAATACTTGCCTCAAATTGTCACAGTGCACATTAGCATTCTCTGGGAATTCCTACAAGAAGAGAACCTAGGGCGCCTGGGTGGCTCAGTTGGTTAAGCGACTGCCTTCGGCTCAGGTCATGATCCTGGAGTCCCTGGATCGAGTCCCGCATCGGGCTCCCTGCTCGGCAGGGAGTCTGCTTCTCCCTCTGGCCCTCCCCCCTCTCATGTGCTCTCTCTCATTCTCTCTGTCTCAAATAAATAAATAAAATCTTTAAAAAAAAAAAAAAAAGAAGAGAACCTATTTGTATAACCCATTGTTTTGCATACTTATGGAATGCTTTGGGGGATATAGCTCTAATTTAATTATTTTATTTTTTAGGTAATGAAAAAACAGATTAGTCAAGAATAAAGTCAAGAATTTCATCACAATAAAAATGGAGGGGCATATTTGGGTTCAGAACCCTGTATCTCCTGTTCTTTTCCCCTCTACATTCTAATTGCAGATCCAAATCTAGAATATCTTCTACAATTTTACTAAGTGTAATATGGATTCTACACATTTTAAAACAAAAACAGGCCACAACAGTGTTGCTTAATATATTACTAATGAGCAAAGTATGTATCGGTGATGTTAAGTGACCTTCTTAAGGTTGTGCAACTAAGTAGGAGCAGAACTAGGGATAAGAGATGAATTTGCTCTATGTCTGTCAAAGGATAGATAGTATCTATAATCATGTCATCTGTCCACTTTAACCCATACCCTTGAATTAAGAATGAAGGTTATATCTAAGTTATTCTATACATATATCATCAGCCATTAACAGCTTCAGCTGAAAAGGATTGCTTCTTTCCCCTAGCAGAAGAATGTGACAACAGGACAGACAAGTTATGATGATGCTGTTTTGACAAGGAAGAGCCAATAAAAACAAGGATAAAAAAATGTCAAATACGTAACTGTGAACATAAACTCACTTCCTTTAAAGTTTGGCTTAGACTAGTTTAGTAAGTAATTAGTAATTAGTAATCATTCTTACTAATAACACATTACACTTAGTAATGTGTTATTAATAGGTTTTTGAAATACAATTCCAGGGGTGACTGGGTGGCTCAGTTGGTTGCATCTGCCTTTAGCTCAGGTCATGATCTCGGGGTCCTGGGATCGAAACCCATCTCAGGCTCCCTGCTCAGAGAAAAGTCTGCTTCTCCTTCTCCCTCTATTCCTCCCCCCAGCTCATGCTCATTATCCCACTCTCTCTCTCTCAAATAAAATAAAATAAAATAAGATAAAATAAAATCCAATTCCAGCTGTGAGTAGTAGTGACAAAGAGCCCCAATGTTAAAGATACTAACAATTGTAAAAATAAAGATAGGTACCAGTTACTAAGTGTTTTTGCAGTGCCAGGCACTGTGCTAAGGACTCACATACACTGAACCTCCTAGTGACTCTACGAGGTAGGTATGACCTTTTTATGGATGATCAAGCTGAAACTCAGAGAGGTTAAGAGATTAGTAAAATGTCACACAGTAGTAGCAAGTGGTAGAATAAGAATTTGAACCTATGAAGTGAGTTTTTATAGCTAGTATCCTTAAATATTTTACAATATTATGGACATGACACGTTGAAAATCAAATCTGAAAATATGGTATCAGACCAGTTTTCCTTCTCTGAATGCCCCCTTGCCCAGCAGAAAGCATGACGTCCCCTTTCTTCCACACATTTCTGACAGTGAGTTCATTGCTGGCCACTCCCTAGGTAAGACTATACTGCCTTCTACTCCGAGGGCTCTTAAAGGATGAATACAAACACTTCTGATTTCATGTGTAATGGGATTACGTGATTTGGAGAAGGAACTGGGCTGTAGGCAAGCTTCCAAACTCTGAAAAGAAAGAGTTTGCTAAAAAAATGATGTGAGTAAGATGACCTTAAGTGTAGTCCGAGTAAGAGAACTGGTCTAAAGTAAGTTGGCAGCTTTCCAAAATGTACTCATTGCCAAGATGCCAGTCCATCTAAACATACTCTGTAATGACCGTTGCTTTCCCCTATAACCGAGGTGATAGTAGTGGCATCCTTGGTTTTAGAGAATGAACAACCTTCATTTGAATGGCTGTTCCATGGCTCTGGGAAGGCTGAAGTATCACCCAGACTTCTAGGAGTTCCAGGAGCTAGCTTCCTCTTGCTGACTTGTGTCTTCCTCCTACAGCCATTGTGGTGTTGGACCATTCTCTTGTTTCCAGGGAAATAAAGCTACTCCTGTTTTGTGAGTTAGATCACTTTACTAAAAATTTGAAGGGTGAAGGGGACAGCTTACATGTATCCTGAAAAGTTTTCTGCCATCTTTGCCTTCCCCTTCTCTCTCTTCCATTTGCTTCTCCTTATTCCCTCTTTCCCTGTTGGGAACAAATTCCCCTTCCCATCACTAGTAGGAGGCTTTGCCCTTTTCTAATGGCTCCATGTAAGCTGAAATGCATTTACCACAGTCACTCAATGACTGTAAGAGAGGCACTAAGGACACTGTTCCAGGAAATATGGTTTGCTCCTTAAGAGAAATTCTGTAACATACCACTGAGAATAGAGTTTTCTCTACTTGCCATAACCAACCACATGCGCTTGAAAATAGCAAAATTGTGTCTATTCTTTCAAATTTTGACTTCTCACTAATGCAGTCAACCTTTCTTCCTGGTTATTTAAAACCAGCAGTTTACTAAGAAAATGGTTCTTTTGAAAATACTATTCCTCTAGATCATCTATTATCTCATGTCTCCTCACCTTTCTTGTATAAGGAAAATAGGGAGGATGTTGCCAGATGTACTCTAAAGATAGACAAAATTGAGGCTTAGGAAGGTGAAATAATAAGTCAAAACTCAACCTCTACATATCTGCACCAATACCCCTGTTCTTCCTTGATGTATTCCATTGCCTCTGATACACATCTCCCAAAATTTAGTTTAGAAGATCACCAGTTTCATTGGCATGTACACACTATGGTAACTCTGCAGTTTAGTTCTGGGGCCAGAGGCCACCACAAAGAGAGAGAAAGAATAAAGTAATAAGGTCAAAGAAAATTTCCATTATCATTGGTCTTCCAAGAGCTTTGGTGAAGTCATCTGGGAGCAGCTTTTCTCTACCCTGCAGAAGGAATATGCTTTTATATTTAATTGGATCATTATTAAAGTTTAAATAGCTTCCTTTTGCTCTTAGGTCAAAAATCCAAACTCCTGACCAAGTTCCTGAGTGATCTGCCCCTGTCTCTTTTTAATCCTCAGCTGATTTACCTTTTCCTCCTTCAGTCTGCTTCAGCCACTTGGCCTCTTTGTAGTTCTTCAAATGAGCCATGCTATCTTCTATCCGAGATTCCTCCCACCTGGTCCACTTTTTCTGGTTTTATGATTTCTGCTTGTTTCCTCTTTTGAAAATCCCTTCCTACTATCCTGTGTTGAAGAGCCTGCCCCCATTTTGCCCTATGCATTGACATTATTTTTTATGGTCTCTAGTTCCCACACACCTTATTAGGCTCTGAGGGTTTGCTTAGTGTAGTTTCAGGCACATAATAGGCTTTCAATAAATAATGTTGAATGAATGTTTGAATGAATGAATGAGCAAGGCAGCATGGTTGAGTGTTCTTTTCTGTCTGTGCTCAGCTTGTTTATTTGCTCCTTCTACAAATGCCTATGGGGCCTCACCCCTTTGTGTGTGTATTAAGGGGACCAAGGGTTTGATCGGTGATAGGTTCTGCCATCTGACACTTGCAATGGAGTAGGAAGTTGTCTGGGAGGCAGCTGTGGAGAAACAGTAACTGAGCACAGACTTTGTCTTTGCCAAACCTTCTTATCTACAACCTTCCAGAATCTCCTTAAGGCTGCCCAACATGTTCCATACCCAATACATCGTGATGACCCTTTAAACTGCCAGGTCAGCTGTATTAAAACAAGCATGGCTCCTCAGTCCTGCTACAGTTCCAGTGATTTCTAGGCTCTGGTTTTGCAATTTCTGAAAGAACTGCAAGGATAGGATTAGTAGCTGAATTTAATCTGTTTATCACGAATTGAGAAAGGCAGTTTGTCTACTTCATCCTAAAAGGGAAAACATTTTTAAATGACATATTAGAGTGCTTATCCCAATTCTCCTCAACTTTCAGAGCCCACACAAGCCTAATTCCTCTTTGAAAACTCCCTGAACTAATCTGGCCTATTGTTAATTTTCTGAATACATTCTCTCTCTCTCTCTCTCTCTCTTATTTTGTCACATAATCATGTAAACTCACATATTATTACACAAATAATGTTACATTATTATTTAGCTATTTTAGGGGTATGTGTGTATTCTGTCTCCTTACAGAGTTCCTTGAGGACAAGAACATGTGTTACTTCCTTTATAAACCCCATTGTGTTTAGCATGGTCATAGGCATTCCTTAAGACATCAAGGATGTAGGTCCCATAACAGAATGCCACATATTGGGTTCTTCAGAAGCAGACATTGAAATGAAGTCTGGCTTGCAGGATTTTTGTCAGGCATGAGTGCATGTGGGATGAAGGTTGGAGAGGACTGGGAAGATAGAGAAGTCCAACTGGGAGGCAGACTCAACAAAGCCTCAGCTCACCCCACAGAATTCTTCTGCAAAGCACCAAAGTGACAGAATCTTTAGAACCTCCAGTCCCTGCCTCAGTCAGTCACTGTATGTGAGGCTCCCCCATAAGGGCATGTCCCTGGGTGGCTTTCTACCATTGGAGCAAGGCCTGGAGAAGCTAACAGCTGAGGCTGCCTGCTGACAACTGAGGTAACATGTCCTTCCATGAATGGGAATCTGGGTGGCACATCTTGTCCACCATAAAGGAGGTGACAGCACTCAGCAAAAACCTTATGAGATTAAAGTTTGATAAATACCTGTGAGACTGAATCTCATTGGCTAGACCTGTGGTTAAGCAGAAAGACCACTGTATGAGCCTAGACTCTACCTAATAAGGAAAAAATAGTGAGGATATCTTGGTGTGGAGATGAAATGGGGCAGATGATATATCCCCCAAAAGTTAAAAGGGCGCTGGACACATAGGAAAAGTTACATCTCTAAAACCTATCCAGGTCTGTTCCTTTCCATAGACAGTTCCATTAAATGAGTTCAGAAGTGCTCCCCACCCAACTGTATTTCCTTAACAGTGCCTGAAATCTCTATCATGACAACATGCTATCATCTGGCTCATATAAAAGCCTACAAAATAGCAATAGCTGCTCCTTATTGAAAACCTACAGTGTAGTAGGCATTTATTTTATTTTATTTTATTTTATTTTATTTTATTTTATCACAACCCCAAGATCAAGAACTGAGCTGAGATAAAGATTTGGATGCTGAACAGACTAAGCCACCCAGGCACCCCAGTGTACTAGGTGTTTTATTTATCTATTTCTTAATATGTGTGGGTTTATAAGCCAGGTCCGGTGCTAAGCACTTTTTGAGGATCATCTCATTTAATTGTAACATTATAATATAAATTCTATTTACATTGTATATTCTATTACTCTTATTTTAGAGATAGGGAAATTGAAGTTTAACTAGGGGAAACAGCTTGCCCAAGGTCACAAGCTAGTAAATTGCAGAACCAGAGTTTAATCCAAGCAATCTGACTCCATGGAGATTTTACATTTTCTCTACAAGGACACCACTTTTCCACTAAAGATAGCTGCTTATTTTTTGGAATTTGCTTTCATAAGTCCCTTAGGATTCCAGGGCCTCAGGGGGTAGCCTCCAGGGCTTTAGAGGGTAGAAACTATTCTTCTTAATAATAGCAAGGTAAGGAATTCAAGTTCCCTAGGAAGGGAGTGAGAGGGGCCAGGCTGACCGGTCCCCATGTGGAGGAAGAATCAGAAAGTAACCCTGCCTGTATCATACCTATAGCAGCTCAACTGAATGTCTTTAGGGGAACCAAAAGGAGGAATTAAAGTTAAAAAAGAAATCGTGTACATAATATAAACTTCCTCCTCATTCTTATAAAAGCTGTGGTAAAACCAACATGGCTCATGAAGACACTTGTGTGGGTGGGTTCTTTACAAGACTTGAGGTGCTGAGATCAGCATCCAAATGGATGCTGGGTGATTATGAAGACAACCAATTGAGACAAAGGATCCCCAGGACCAGAAGGACAAGAGGATAACTGATAACTGAGTTTCCCTTTCATTTAAAACAACCCGTCAGATTAGTTGCTGTCTCCATCTTATGGCAGAAGAAATAGTGACTGTAAGACATTAACTTGCTGAATGTCATGCAGAGAATAATGACAAACCAGGTCCCATAGTCTGAATTTTTTTTTTCTATGACCTTAAACTGGCATCAGAAGAGGTCAGGAAACACACTAAAACCAATCAACAAAAATTTGTTAATATTTTGATTCCTCTCTCCTCAGTCCTTAATTTTAATCTTTTTGACCGGAGCAGAAGCAGCCAAATGAAAAGTGAAAGCCACAAATAAGACTCCTTCTGAGTGCCTATGTGTATAATGAGTGAGAGCTCTCATCCCCTATCCTCCGTGAGTGACGGTCATCACTGCATAATGAGGTTACAGCTTGTGGAGAAGATGCAAGGAGCCAAGGGATTTTCAGCCTCAGAGAGCTACAGAAGCTACACATCATAACCTTTCAAAACTGGGGATCCTGTTCCTATCCACGACATCTCTGCAAAGCAGTCATGAAATTTAAATCCACAGAGATTTGTGTGTTGATTCAGCATGCAAGGTCCTAGCCCTCCAAGGAGCAGCAGTGTTTATATAAAAAGGAAACTGAAACATGAAAGCTTGCTATCTGTGTCACATCAAAAACCCAGCCAGAGCACTCTCCTCTAGTTGTTTCATTTTCACTGAAATAGGCATGCCTGCCAGAGGGATTGCAGACCCAGATGTCCTCATCTGACCCACAGATGGGAGGATGGAAAGAAACAGACCAGCTCAGGCAAATGTTGGGGCTTTGAACATTTACTCCATGCTAGGCTCTGTTCCCTCTGTTCTCAGGGCAGGTAACACAACAGAAAATAAGAGAAAGGAGATCCTTGCCCTCATGGAGCTCACAGTTTAATTGGCAAGATGGGTAGGAAGGTCTAGAATACAAGACAGAGGAGCAAGAGAGATTCTCAAACTCTGAAGACAAGCTTCTCAGTGATTTAAATTGAGCTGCAAGGGGACTTTGAAGATAAAAAATATGCAAAAACTTAGAAATTAGAACCATTCTTTCTAGGCTCATGATTCAGCAGGTAGAACAGAGTGCAGGTATTGGGGTTGGGGTCAGGATGAACCACATTGCCCCTGCCTTGCCCACTCACCTAGGCAGGAAGACCCACAGAGGTATATCACGGGTTCCTGGGACTTCTTTTACCACACTCTTCATGGGGACTTCCCACAAAACTTCTGCTCATTTCTTTGGTGCCCCACAACTCTTTAAAAACTTTGCCAGCAGTCATCACACTAAACTATTCAATGCCTTTGTCCCATTGTACATTATTGGGTAAACTGACAAGAAATGAAGACAGTAGATTAAATTTCTATATTACTGTTCAATTCGCTGAAGCTGAGAATTGTAGTGTGGGTATAGAAGAAAATATCCTTCTTAGGAAATACACACTGAAGTGTTAAGACATAAAGGGCAATAATGAATGTAATTTACTTTCCAACATTCAGGAAAAAGAGAAGTCATGTATATATGTTAAAGTGAGGTGAATTTCGGTCCATGACCCTGTCCCCTAAATTTTATCCTCACTTTGAGATTCTGTAACATTTGCTTTCCACACTGCCACTGTCACACAAGGCCCCCAGAGATGTGGTAATCCAGCTGCAAATCCTTTAAAGGTACTAGATTCTGTCTCAGGCAAACGCCCTGGGATACACTCACCACAACAGAGGTTTGAACTTTTCAAGCAGGGTTTTATAAAATACTGGAAAAGAACAAAAAACAAATGGAATAAAAAACCTACACACATACAAAATAAATACAAAAATACAAGGAGGAGGCTGATACACCTGGGGTCCAATCCTTGCTGACACACACCTAGGGTGGGACACTGCCTCTCTTTGTTCTTCAGTTTTCTGATCTAGAGTGTGGAGATAAATACAGTAGTTTAAGTGGTAAAAAAAATAGATAAGCCATAGACAAAAGATTAATGAAAAAGGAATGTATGCAGGGGGAACTAATCCTATTATAGCAAGTATGACATTAAGTGACTGTAGTTGAAGCAGAGTGATACCAACACAGAGCTGGACAGAAAAACAATGAAGCAGAGTCATAGTCTAGAGAACTCTATCTCAACTCCCAAAGAAATGTTATGTTTGAAACAGAATGCATTTCAAATTTGGGCGGGGGGGTGGGAGGGGAGGAGAAAGTTACAGTCAATATGTTCTGTTGAGAAAAACAAAGGACTGGAGAGAAATGGATTTTCAGAATGATGGAAAACAGGAAGCTGAGATGTTCAGGAGTATCTGGGTCCTGCCCTCCTTTTCTATCTCAAATGTTAATGTGAAGTGTGACAAAGAGCTTATATAGAAGAAAACTGAGGATAGCTAGACATAAGATGGGCAAGTATAGAGCTAAAGTTCTGTTTTTGTTAGAACAAACAGAAACAGCCCAAATTTTTGTTTGGGAATACACCTCCTCCCAGTCACACACTTTCTGTCTACAAGAATCAGGATGGGCATATGCAGCTGACATCACGTATTGAAGAAAATCAACTAAAGCAGGAGTAGGCAAACTTTGTAAAGGGTCAGATAGTAAATATTTTACACTTCACAGAACAAGAGATAAAATTGAGGATACCATGTAGGAGGCAGGCAGAATTCTAGGAGGCCAAACTTCCTCACCTCTGGAATAAACCAACAGATGGCAAAATAGCCAGAGGGAATCTATAGATGACCACTGAAGAGAATTCACATACAAATGTTCCTTTCTCACCCATTTTGTAAAATCTGAAGATCCAGCAACAGTAAGCCCACATGACAATATTCCCTTACGGCCGTAATTGGCTGCTTTAGATAGACCATGTCCTCTCCACCCCTCATTTATGCATTTGAAGTTCATCTATATTGTTACATATATCAAGAGTTCATTCCTTTTTATTTCTGAATAGTATTCCATTGTAGGATACACCCCATTTTATCCATTCATTAGGTGATGGTCATTCAGATTTTTTGACTACCATTTTTTTGACTGCATTCACATACAGGACTTTGCATGGATATATGTTTTCATTTCTCTTGGGTAGATACTGAGAGCAGATTCGCTCTCATATGGTAAATCTATGTTTAGCATTTTGAGAAACTGTTTTTCAAGTTGGCTTTTCAAAAAACTGGCTTGTCTTAATATTTAGTTGTTTCTTATATTTTGAATATAAGTCCCTTATTGTATAGATGATTTGCAAATATTTTCTTTCAATTTGTAACTTAGTTTTTCATTAATGGTATTTTTTGAAATATAAAAGTTTTTAATTTAATGAAGACCAATTTATCATTTTTTTAATCAATGTGCTTTTTTGGGGGGGTTGGTAACTAAGACATGTTTGGTTAACCCGCAGTCACAAAGATTTTTCTCTTATGCTTTCCTCTAGAAGTTTTATAATTTTTGTGATTGCATTTAGCTCTATGGTCCATTTGAGTTAATTTTTCATATGGTGTGAGGTTAAGGTCTAAATACATTTTTTTCCATGTGAATATCTAATTGTTCCAGTACCAATTGTTGAAAAGCTTATCCGTTCTGTCACAGAATTGCCTTAGCCCCTTTGCTGAAATAGATCTAAATGTAAGAGTGTATTTCTAGATTCTCAATTCTATTCCATTGACCTATACATCTACTTTTATGCCACTATCACACTACCTTGATTATTATAGCTTTCTTGTATGTTTTGAAATTGGGAAATACGAGTTCTCTAATTTTGTTCTTTTTCTTCAAAATTGTTTAGCTATTCTGAGTCATTTGCTCTTCCACATAAATTTTAGGTTAGCTTGTCAACTTCTGCAAAAAAAAAAAAAAAAAAAGCCTGCTGAGGTATTGATAAGGCTCAATACCTTATCTATATATCAGTTTTGGGGGAAATTCTATCTTAATAGTACTGAATATTCCAATCCATGAACATAGACTCTCTCTTCATTTATTTAGGTCTTCTTAATCTATTTCTATAATGTTTTGTAAGTTTTGCTCTTCTTTTATTAAACTTATTCGTATATATTTTTATTCTTACAATGCTATCATAAATGGAATTAAAAAATTTATTTCTGGATTGTTCAGTGTTTGCATATAGAAATATAATTGATTTTTTATGTTGATCTTCTATTCCGTGATAGTGCTGAAATCATTCATTAGTTCTAGTAGTCTGTGTGTGTATTCCTTAGATTTATTATTCTTCATATTCTCCCTTTGTAACTGCTTTGTGGGGTTTTTGTTAAAGTAACCATCTGGATTCCCTCAGTGATAATTTCTACTTACACTTTTCTATTTATGCTTTCTTTGTGTGTGGATAGGACAAACGTTCCTGTTATGTTGCATTTTTCTTTCTTTTTTTTTTTTTTTTTTGGTTGAAAATGGGCATTTTAGATATATTGTAGTACTCTGGATTCTGATTTCCCCATTGCAAGGGATGTTGTTGTTGCTTTGTTTGTTTAGTGACTTGACTGGACTCATTTTATCAAATTTTTCTATCCTGCATTGTGTGATCAGTGATGTCTTTACTCAGGTTATTTTTCTGAAAAAAAAATTTTTTTTAACCTTTAAGACTGGCTTTCTTGGGTTTGCTCCTGTCAGCAGAGCTTAGTGGACAGCCAAAGATTGGTCAGAAGTTGTACTTAAACACTTTAAGACTTCCCCTTTTTGCTGAGTGTTATGTGTGTAGATTGCAAAATTCTTCAAAGCTCAAGCAATTATCTAATATGCCCCAGGTTTTATTTTCTGCTGTGCAAGGCTTCACATTCATCTAGGGATGAGTAGATAGCCAGAGCCTTCTCTTGCTCTTTTTAGTAAGATTTTATTTATTTATTTGAGAGAGAGAGAGCGTGCATAAGTGGGGGGAGGGGCAGAGGGAGAGGGACAAGCAGACTCCCTGCTGAGCAGGGAGCCTGAGGCAGGGCTCCGTCACAGGACCCTGAGATCATGACCTGAGCCAAAGTCAGATGCTTAACCCACTGAACCACCCAGGTGCTCCACTAGGGCCTCTTCTTGTCTCTCCCGAGCAGGCAGACCGCCTTCTAAACCACCAGAAACATTTGGGTTATTATCAAAACTTGTCATGCCTACTTTGTTCCTTAAATTTCCTTGTTATATTTCTAGCTAATGTGTTGTTTGGCCCAGTCATTATCACAGCCTCTGGCAGATGTGATGTTGGCCCCCCTAGATGGGCACAAATATCACTATTATTTTTAATAAAGCCCCTGGGCATGTGGCTCCTCTCCACTCTGTTCCAAATCAAGCCAGCCCTCCACGGTTGTAGAGCTATCTGTTCTTACACTCTGCCCAGGTATGGTGGAGCCACCATGCCATGAGCTGGAAGGAAGAATGGGAGCAGCCTATAAAGTCACAAACTTCCACTGTCCTTAGAGATGGTTAGTAGTTTTCCTTGAGTAAATACTTCTCAATTTATTGTATGCCTTTGATCAATTTTCAGAGTCCTACAGTGATTGCTTTTAACAATTCTATCCAGTTTTTTTTTTTTAAGATTTCATATTCTTTTATTTGAGAGAGCACAAGCGGGGGGTGGGGGGCAGAGGGAGAGGGAGAAGCAGACTCCCTGCTGAGCAGGGAGCTGGGTTTGATCCTAGGGTCCTGAGATGACCTGAGCCAAAGGCAGATGCTCAACTGACTGAGCCACCCAGGTGCTCCCAAATCTGTCCAGTTTTATCATTGCTTTTTGAGGTATTTGCCAAACCTATTCTCTGACATTTTGTGTTTCCTTTTGTAAGCATATACATTTTATAAAGCATATTCTCCTACACATTTATACCCTACATATAAATGTAATCAAACTTCAAAGCTGAATCCCCAAACCATCATGAGGTACCATCCAGCATCCCATAACAACTCATAGCCAAATTTTAATCTCCTTCTTATTCCCTCTGAAATTTCATAAAAATATATAATTTTAATAATATCAGGATTAAAAGCCATAGAGCCTTTCTTTCTTTGGTCACTGGTAAGGAGAGAGAAGAGGGAGAAGTCAGACTTACTCTGTATCCTATATAGCATCATTCCTGATGTAAGGAAGTAAGAACCTAGAAGGAATTGGATGGTAGTAACCACAGATCTAAACATTATTTATTTGACACTCTCATTTTACAGATTAACAAACTGAGTCCCAGGGAGATTAGCTCTGGAAGCAAATTTTGGATTGTTACTTTTTAGAGACGCAGTTATGTGTACGTAGCTATTATTTTTTTTTTTAGTGGCGACAGATAGAGTTGGAGGAGTTGAAAAGCTGTGTGGAAGACTGATGTTGGCTGTTTGGCAGGATAAAAGTACTCCCAGTAATTCCTTTTACTTTCTTTCTAAGGAAAAGAATATGCTTTGTTGTGACAGCAAAAGGCTCTTTCTACAGGAAAAGAAAAATCAATTTCTACAGATGCCAGCTCTGCATTCTCTAGCTATGTGGCTAGAAATATAAAATTGAAATATAATGGTCAGGGATTTGTATTAGGATTCACTTGGGGATATGTGCTGGGGAGAGGATGTGACAAACTCAGTGCATTGCTTCTACACTCAGTTTAGAAATCAGATATCTGCTGGGGTCACTGATAACAACACAGAGCATCACCATTTCCTAGCATCTCTCATAAGATTCTGGGCTGAAATAAGACACCCACTTTCAGAAATGTGCTAGACATAAACGAACAGATCTCTTTAAAAGAAGTAGTAATTTCCTCTGGTTTGGCTAACATCTTTATCCTGCCCCAAACCTAATGACAGTGACTTGTACTTAATGCCTTCCCCATTGTATTAGATGCTTGGTTTGGATTTTGCTACACTTGGGCCTTTCTTTGCACTCTCTGTACCAAACAACCAGCATAGGAGTATAGTACATACCTCTGTAATCATAGAGGTGGCTTATATGTCAGATACCAGGACAAGGGATATTTTTTAGCCAAAATAACAGGTAGCTTTTAAAGAGAGTAGAGGGAGGATTAAGGGAATGATATTTTGAGGTCCATTTATAGTAGAATTTGAAATTATCTGATCCTGAATAGCATATGCCTGCTGGTCAGAACTGTTTTATATAGGGATAAATCTTGTCGTCTTGACCTAACACTGACCACAAGCCATGAAGTCAGAAAAGATTGATGTCATGGGGAGGAAGAGAGAGGTAGCAGGATGGAGAAGGAGAGCAGAGAGAAAAGGAGGGAAAAGGGAAAAGAAATAAGGGAACTCAGAGGACGAGGTAGCAGAAAAGAAAAGGAAGAAAGGAAATTCAAGGAAGAAAAAGAAAAATGGAGAAAGAGCGAGCAGAAACCAGGAAAGATGACAATGAATGCTCTATTACACATCATAGGACCTGGGCACTGGTCTCCTACTTTGGAGATGTCTATTAACCTCTTTGGGCTTGTGTTTTCCCACCTGTGGAATGAATAGACCGGACTGAGTGATTACTTAGGTTCTTGGTGGCTTAACATCCCATAAGAATAGTACCCCATTATAGACACTTTTCAACGTGCTTCCATCTGTGTTACCTTATTTTCTTCTACCACTTTCTTTACTTGGCCACTCCACTGCAGTCATGCATCTCTTCCTGCTATTCTCCAACATGTGGAGTCCACTCATCCTATTGTGCCCACCTAGGCCTTTTGCATTGTAATTCCCTCTCCCTGAAGTTTTCTCCCATTAGATCTTCCTGAGGCATGCTCTTTCACATCACCTAGATTTATGCCTAAATATTATCTCCTTGGAGAGTCCTTCTGCAACCTTCCTATGTAATAGGAGACCTTACCTGCACCCACCTCTCCCTCACTCTCTATCCCATTACTCAGTTCTACTTAATTCCTAGGTAGTATACAGTATAATATAAATGTATGTATTTAATTTTTTTTTAAATCTCTCTCTGAGGCAAGGATTTAGTCTTGTTCTCTGATGTACCCTTAGTACCAAGGACAGTACCTGCTACTTCATAGACACTCAATAAATACTTATAGAATACATCTTACACCTGGCTCTGGTGGTAGACCAGCCAAGTTTTAATATCCCCTTTTTATAGATCAGGACACCACAGTACAAAACAAGTATCAGTTTAAAACATCCTGTGACTTGGCAGTTATTTTTGCCTTATTCCCCTGTCACTCTATGTACTTGCCCCACATTTATACTAGACTTCAGCACTGTGCTTCCCCACCCCAAACTCTATAACATCCTGCTCTGATTAATAAATTGCAATCAATTGCAATGCCTAATTACCTCCTTAGGAGGTCTGAAAAGAATGTAATAGATGGAGCATACTTACCTCTCAGCATGGGAGGGGAGTTATGGCTGGGTAACCCAGAAAAAAAAAATGCTTCAAGGAGAAAAAAAATAATAAGCGAGCAAATGAAAAGTTGTTCTAAGTAGAAATAACTGAAATGTGTTTGCTATTTCCAAATATAAAGTTTAATAAAAGTTGTTTGGTTTGATGTCTGGAGTGTTTATTTTTTTTAAAGATTTTATTCATTTATTCATGTGTAAGCAGGGGGAGCTGCAGGCAGAGGGAGAAGCAAGCTCCCTGCTGAGCAAGGAGCCCAATGCGGGACTCGATCCCAGGACCCTGGGATCATTACGTGAGCTAAAGGCAGATGCTTAATTGACTGAGCCACCCAAGTGTCCCTGTCTTTAGTGTTTAAAGCAGTATTTCTCCAAGTATGATTAACAGGCCACCTGATTCAGATATACCCAAATGCTTGATAAAAATGCAAATGCCCAGAAAAATTCCAGATTGATGGAATCAGAGCCTCTGAAGATGTAGCCCTGAAATCTACCTCTTTACTAAGTGGCCCTTGATGTTTTCTGATGTACACTAGAATTTGGCATAACATTAACTAGAAGATTATTCAGTTTTATTTTGCTTTTTAAAGAGTAATATGCTTTGAAATAGACTTTTTTTCATTTATTTATCATAAACATTTGCTGAGTGCCTGCTTTGGAAAGACACTATGCTGGGTGGATACAGAGATGAATTAGATGTGAGGTTTGTGGTAAGGGACCTCTGTCTTTTAAAATTACTGAAGGTCACGGAGAGAAGACAATGCAGTGTAATGGAGGGGCCCCATCCTATAGTCTGGACTCTGTGTGGGAAAGCTACTATCAGGAGATTTGAAGGGGTATCATGTGGAAGGGGCATAAGCCATGTTCAATATTGTCCAGAGAACAGAAGTAAGGCCAACGGGTGGCTGTTTCAGGAAAGTTAATTTGGGCTCCATATGGAGAAGAATTTTCCTGCTATCAGAGCTTCCCAGTTGGGGAGCAAGTGGTCATTGGCCTCATCCAAGTGGGTATTGGAAGACCATCTGTTAGAAATTTGAAAGCAGGGATTCCCATACTTAGTGAGAGGTAAAGCTCCTTTGCTTTTGACTGAGATTCACTGATTCACCAAAAATACTGTATTAATTGATATTCTACAACAATCTGCAGGCCAAAATTCTTTTATGCCTAGACTCTTTGAAGTATATAAAATAGACAATACAGCTCACCATTGCTAGAGAACAAAAAGAAGAAGAATAAAAGAAAAACAGTTACTAAGATTGACAGCCAGCCTTTCTGGCATGCTTACTGTGTGCTGGTGCTGGACCATGTGTTAAACACCATCCATGCAGTACTTTCTTTGTCCTTAGAGCAACCTTTGGTCTGGGTACCATTATTATCTCCATGTTACTGACAGACTCAATGATGTTTAACCCGATGACCTCCTCATCCCAGGAGGAGGAATACCATTTTCGAATGACTCAGTTTTGCAGATTTTAAAATGTTAAAACAAAGTTCTCAAGTGAATTTTGACTCTTTCCCTGGCTAATATCTACTCAGCTCTTGGATCTTGCCTTCAGTGTCACATCTTTGGGGAAACCTTCTCAACTCCCCTAGATTAAGCCAGGTCCCCTATCCTGTGCTCCGTTGGTATCCTTTAACTCTTCTTAGCTACTACTGCCCTAGTTGCCACGGACTATTATAAAGGGAGGAAATAGCTGGAAATCCATCTGATAGAGATTCAATTTATGCACTTGAAACTATACCTCGTCTTATGCTATAATGGCATCATGGTGACTGAACCCTAGATGTTCTTGGTGGGTTTCTCAGTCTGGAAGAGAATTGTAGTATTTCATTTTTAATATAGCCTATATCTGTCATATAAAAATATCAACGATTCCTGGGCCTACAGTCAGTGGCTTTAGGTTTGCATAGGAAGCCCTGCTGAGGTGGTCCTTGACCACCACTCCTTGCTGACTCTTCCTCCTCCACCTGCCACCCCTACCATAAATGCCCGCTGTGCTGAGCTATGGACAGTTTCCTCATCAGTCTTGCTATTCCTTGTTCCCATTATTTACTCACACTATTACCTCTGCTTGAATTCCTGTATTCTGCCTCTTTGCTTGGTTATCTTTCAAGATGTCATCTTCTGAGCAGCCACCCCTGCTTCACAATATACCCCATAGAGAATTTTATAATAACACCAGCACCACTTGATTTCACAAAAGCCTCCTTTACTAGATCGGGGGTCAGCAAACTTGTTCTGTAAAGACTCAGATGGTAAATATTTTCAGCTTTGTGGGGTGCACAGTTTCTGTTAACAACTATTCCATTCTGCTACTGTAAACAAGTGGCCCTGTGTGTGTTTCAATAAAACTTGATTTAGCAAATCAGGAATGGGGCCAAATTTGGCCCACAGTCTATATTTTGTTGACCTCTGTCCCAGACGATAGACTTTTCAGGATATCAACCATGATTCATTTATCTATTTCTAGGTACTAGTTTGATGCCTAGCCCATAGTAGGTGTTCAGGAAATGTTTGTTGGCTGAATACATGATTCCAATCCTGATATTCCAATCCTGAGACAATTTTCCTTCCAAGTAATATCTTAAAATCCTAACATTCTTTCCATTTGAGCACCAATTTTATCATCTGAAAAATGATGGAGATACCAGCTACCTTGCATCAGTCAGGGTTTTCAAGAGGACCAAAGGGGCACTGCACTTGGATGTGGACTTCTACAAAGAAGGCCATGCATGTGAGGGATTTTAACTTCTATCATGTATTAACTGGACCTATAATCAGTGAGATTGTCACAAAAACTTAATGGAGAAGTAAGCATGCAAATGTGAGGTCTGATTTGGCAAATGAAACTGAAAAGAAGATCCCTTGTAATTGACAGAAAAGTCTAAGGAACAGTTAAACACATGGAGGAGGCAGGACAAGCATTTGCATCTAGCAGCTGCACTTTGTTGTCCTGACTCAACCTTAGCAGGTGCTGGAGCTGTTTTGCTGCCTCATTACCACCTTACTGCCTCTCAGGTCCGGGGTGGCAAACTGGTTTGTCCTCCTAAGCATCAGTGCTGGGTTGCTTCTCAGGGCCTGCCTATAGCTCAGAAGGCCTCTGAGTCTATGTCCAGCCTCAGTGAGTTTTACAAGAGAGCAAGTATTGCTCAAGGGATCTCTGCCATCGAGGGATAGACATATCATAGATCAAGTTGCCTCAAGGACCTGAGTATGTCCACTGCAGTGGGGAGTGAAGGGAAATGTGTAGGTCTCAGGTACCAGGTAAAGGTATACAAGGCAATTGAAAAAGTGAGGTGAGGGGATGCCAACAATCAAACCTGCATCATTTCAAAATTTTAGTTAAAATTAAACCAGGAAAGATTGTGGAATCTGTCTTTTTCCTTCTTACTTGGAAGAGCCTAAAGGTAGCCCTGTGTTATTGGTACTTTAGATTACTCATTATATGTGTCAGTTATGCCCTTTGGTGCTAGTGGGCTGTTGTAGAAATCTTTCTCCACTTAGAACATTGCCTTTATCAGTAAATTAGTTCTAAGCTTTTCCCAACTGATCTAAAAACTTATGAATATACTCTTAGGCCAGTTTTACCCTATTTGGCTTCTGTCTGATTGGCCTGTTGTTTTGTTTTCTTATTCTTTGTGAATACTCTGAATCCAGCTTACCCACCTGCTTCTGATTTCAACCTTGCTATAACTGTGGCTCTTAACACTGGCTGCACAGAAAAATCACATGAAGAATTTTTAAGACAGTTTGGTGCTTGGAACTTCATTAATATGGGCAAGATGTGGGCATCCAAATTTTTTAAAAAATTAGATTCTCCTCTCTGGAGAACTATTTTTTTTACTAAATTTTTACCAAATTTTTTCACAGTTGGTTAGATGTCAGGCTCTTGGGACAGACAGAGATGGTTTTGTGTCCTATTTCCCCCACTTACCATGTGACCATGGGAGAGTGGAATAACTTCTCTGTTTCTTGGTTATTTCAAGTTGTTTAATGGGGCAAATAATTGTACCTTTCTCATAGAATTATTATAAAGAAGAGGTAAACATATAATAGTATCTAGCATATGACAGATGAGCAATAAATATCAACTCTTAGGGGTATTGCAGTTTTTGTTCTTTTTGCTGTGGTTGTTAGGATTATGATGATTGCAAGCATGATATACATACTTCTTTTGCCTACTCCTGGACCCCTGTGGTTACTCCTAAGCACAACAGCAAGTTAATTTTCTATTTTTGTTTTTACATTCTATACCTGGCTATGTGAATAACTACAGGACAGGGGTCTAGAACTAGTCAGGAATCCTAGGTTCTAGAACCCATTTCTGCCACGTACTAGCTATGTGATCTTGGGTAGTCATCTTGTTTTCTCCATTACAAATAGGGCGTACCAATATATATACACAAAAGAACACCAGCATTCCCTGAGAGGGAAAACATTTATACTTCTCTTTGTGCATGTTGTTCCGCAAAGGACCTGGAATGTCTTCCTCCTTGATTCTTTAATTTAAAGAATTAAAGCTTCTTTTAATGCTTTAAGAACCAGCCAAAATTCTACCTTCTTGCTAAAAAAAAAAAAATGCATGGATCACATCAGTTTTACTTCTATGTCCCTGCAGTATATTATTGATGCTTATTTTGACACTCTTACTTTGTCTTGAATTATAATTAGTTATTTCTCTTCTCTCTTACTATGAGGTCACTAAAGATAGAGATTCCTTTTTCCTCCTCACGTGTAGCTAGACATTTTCTAGAATAGAACCTAGCATATGATATTAATCAACTATAGCTGCATAACAAACCACCTCAAAATCTTAGAGGCTTGCAAAATAGGCATTGATTTCTTGATCATGCTTTGTTGGTCAGCTGGGGAAATCCTGCTTCAGGCTGCAGGTCTATGGGTTGGCTGGGGCTGGGGTTGCTGAGCTCCATGTGCCTTTCTTCCTCCTTCTGGGACCACTGGGTTAGCTGGAATGTGTTCTCATGATCATTGCAGAAGTTCAAGAGGACAAGCTCAACTATGCAAGTCCATTGTAAGCCATTGCTCATGTTGTATCTGTTTTATGCCATTGGCTAAAGCAAATTACATGGTCAAAGACTCAAATCATTTTTTATGAGAACTGAAAAGTTACATGAGAAAGATTATAGGAAGTGATAAAGAATTGCAAATAGTAATTCATTCTAATATATGTGTAGTAAAATTGAAAAAGATAACAAAAAGCAAATAAGTATTTACATCTAATAAAACATATTTTAGTGCTAGGAAAACATTTCCTAAAATATTCATCATGGAACACTAATTTCAGCAGGCATGACTAAGTGTTTCATGATAAAGGAGGGGTAGAATTGGTTCTATAGAATAAGTATGGCAAATACAGTTACATTTAAATGGTTTTTGTTTTGTTAACTGAGGCATTTTCAGAGCTTTTGATTTGTTAACTTGTATCATAAATATGCTAAAGAACTATACATTTAGTAGCTTTAACAACATTTATAGGAGCATGGAACTTTTATTTTTTATTTTTTATTTTTTAAAGATTTATTTGAGAGAGAGTGAGCGAGATAGAGAGAGAGCGCACAACTGGGGGAAGGGTGAAGGGGGAGGGGCAGAGGGAGAAGGAGAAGCAGGCCCCCGCTGAGCAGGGAGCCCAATGCAGGGCTTGACCCCAGGACCCTGAGATCATGACCTGAGCCCAGGGCAGACGCTCAACCCAGTGAGCCACCCAGGTTCCCCAGGAGCATGGAACTTTTAAGATGCTTCCCGTTGAACTAGTGTTATGTGGGATCCATTTCAGGACATACTATGTTGGAATAATGGGAACACAGTTTTCTTGATCTTCCACTTAGAAGTGTTGCTTGGGGGAGTTGAAAAAGGATTATTAAGGTAATAAGTTCAGAAGAATGGTCAATTACAAAGTTGAATGAAGATTCTAATTGATGATAGAAAGTACACATAGTGAGGCAACTATTTAAGAAATATGCCCTTGGGAAACCCAAATAATAAATAGAGAAATTGAGAATTCCATGGAGACCTTCCCATGCTGCAAATCACTATAATGTCAAAGCAGAATCTTGTTGATGAACCAGAGTTATGACTTGAATTGAAATTGCAAGTGATTAAGTGTGATGAGATTGGTCAGGTCAGACACTCCCCATCCTCTGAAGCTCCATGCTTCAGGCTGCAAAGCTGGGGTTGATTTTCAGGGTGAGGGGACAAGCCCACAGAGGGGATGGATTATTGGCTCACACTGTGCTCTCCTGCTCTCCAATCAGTTCCATTCTCCCCTCAGTCTTTGGCCTTGCTTTTGCACTTCTTTACTGAACTCTAATCTTGAAAACAGGGAGTCAAAACTCTCTGGGTCCTGTTGACAAACAGCTGATGCATTGATTAGATGGCCAGGACTGATAGAAACAAGGCTATTACTGGGAGTGGAAAGAGAAGTGTAGATAAGTGCTGAGAGGGAGGGAACTAGAAGAAGAGACAGAAAACCAATCTTGCAGAGTAGGAAAGCTCTTCTGTACTCACTGGGGCCAAGCTTTGGGGAAATTTATTTAGATGGCTTTGTGAATCATGATTGAACAATAAATATGGGGTGAGAAATAGCGGAGGGAAGCACAAAATTTGAAGCTGTACAGTGTTAAATAGTCTTTTTCTCAAAAAGAAACATGTATTTAATTTTTTTGTTCTCCTCATGACAATTGCAAGTTTTGAGAGCAAAATGTGACTCTTCCTGTCAAGATATAAAATAAGGGTATCTTTTATAGCAGAGGTGACAGATTCAAATGCCTAGAAAGTCTAGGTAGATGATGCCAGTGGGTGGAGTTGGTTGGAGATAAACTGGAGAGAAAGGGGATAGTGCTGAGTGAACCAGAAGGCACATACCCCATCAAAAGCATTGAATGTGAGGGGTAATCTTCAGGCAATTGTTGCCTTGCTACAGTGGGGATCCAGAGTTGCCAAATGTTCTGATTTATTAAAAAAAAGGTCTATAAATGCACATTTTTTGTGTAAATTAATAACCTTTTGGGCATCCTCTGTGGGTCTAATCAAACCATCATTCAGTAGTCTGTGAACTCTGTCTTACAGGACTATAGGGAGGCAAGATTGGGAATACCAGCCTTGGAATCCAAACCTAGACTTAGATCCTGTTGACCTGGAGGTTACTTAATAACTGACTTAAAATTATCAGTAGGATTTGGGGGTGGGGGTGATAATATCTACCTCACAGATTTAAGTGGCTTCACGGTCAGTCGCTATAACAGAGTAAGTTTTTGCTGTTCTTCTTTGGGATATAATCATTTCTGGGTAGTGTTTTACCAACAGTGACTACATTTCCTAGCTCCTGCTTACAACCAGATGGGACCTGGTGAGTAGTTCTCAATGATGGAGTCAGAGCAGAAGTGATACAGATCAGTTCTGGACCAAGGCTTTCAGGAAGTAGGGATGCCTTCTTCCTCTCTGTCAGCTGAGTGCATGTGATGCTGAGGGTGGCTGAGCCACAAGATACAAGAAGACTGGGTCTCAGTATTACCATGTGGAGGAAAGCAAGCTGCCACCAGGAACATCCACTTGCACTGTTAGATGAATGATAAATGAATTTCTATTTTGTTTTGAACTTCTATACATTTTGAGACCAATTTGTCTCTGTAGCATGACCTAGCCTAATAGTATTATCCTTGATACATAGCAGGTGCTATGTGAATGTGAATTCCTTTTCCTTGACTTATGCTCATGATTATGCTCAGTTACCTTCTCTTCTATATCTATTATGTGTGCAACATTCTCTCAGGCTCTTTGCCTGTACAGTATCATTCCTCACTACAGTTCTGCTAAGTAGATATTATCACCTAAATTTTATAGATGCAGAATCAGCAACTTTGAGAGGTGAAGTTACATACTCAAGGTGACCCAGCTAGTAAGTACTAGAGCTATGTAAACTATGTCTGTTTAATTCCAAACCCGGGCTTTTCCTTGTGAACCACACTATTTTTGTGTGGCACTGGAGATGAATGGCCCTGGAGATGAATGGATTATAATGGAAGAAAGATTCCACATGTCCCTGAATACTATGCTCAGAGTTTTTTGTCCCTTTTCTTTCTTTACCAATAAATAGAGCATAGACAGCTTCAGGAAACATTTCAATAATTTAGACAGATCTGTGTGACTCCTTGCTGGAACCTAAAAAGTACTTTTGCTTATCCAAATTAGATAAAGGATGTGACTTTCCAAAGAAACTTCACACTGAATTACTCTATGACAATAGTATCAGACTGGACTTGCTCAGCTGCATTTAAGATAAGTGAACAGAAAAGACTTTTCTTTTCTTTTCTTTTCTTTTTTTTATTATTTGAGAGAGAGAGAAAGAGAGAGAAACAGCATGAGAGGGGATAGGGTCAGAGGGAGAAGCAGGCTTCCTGCCGAGCAGGGAGCCCGATGCGGGGCTCCATCCCAGGACTCTGGGATCATGACCTGAGCCGAAGGCAGTCGCTTAACCAACTGAGCCACCCAGGTGCCCCAGAAAAGACTTTTCAATGTATAAGAGACAGTAAGGTCTCCTCTCAAGTTTATCTGTGTATCTCTGGGGCCTGTGCAATCTCTAGCACACATCAGGCCCTCAATGATGATTTGGAAAAGAGGGAAGAAGGGAGGAGGGAGGGAGGGAAAGTGACAAGAGGAGGAAGAGATCAGAGAGATTAGGGAAGGAAGGAGAGGAAGGAAGAACAGGAGAGGAAAAGTAGGAAGAGGCATCATAGTGTTAAACTGTAGTCCTGTGTTCTATTTTTGGTTGAAGTCCCAGTGCTTGCATTAACCAGCTCTATAAACTCCTGACATAAATTTAGTATTAAAAGTCACCTTGAGTATCTTGTCTGAGCCTGTCTTTGAAGACAAAGAATTTGAGATTCAGAGGTTAGACAAACTTTACAAGGTTTTTCAGCTAGTTAATTGTAGAACCACGAATAGAACCTCATTCTCTTGACTTCCGTTTATATCAAAATTTAAAAATTGCTGTGATGATAAATGTGGTTGAAATGAAAGCATAGGGGCTTTTGGGCAGAGAAATCAACAAGAATAAGTACATATGTGTATATAAGTAGTTTCATTATACTGAGTCAGTGATTTATAATAAGCAACCTGACTAAATTTCATGGGTAAGTTCAGTGAAGTCCCAACAAACATTTAATTTTGGCAATTTTAACTCCAGAAGCTCAGCAATGAAAGGGAGAAGCAAAGAGGGAGGTTAGAGTTTAAATAATGCAAATGACTTGCCTGTTACTCCACTCAAACATATAGCCCAGGCAGCCTGACACAGGAGCTATAGATCTTCTTTCTTCCCTTGATACTAAGTTCTCTCATGCTTCCCATGGAGTGAGCATCTCACTCTGCTGAGTGTTTAGTATTTAAAGATACATATTTTTCATACAACATTGCCCCTGAATGCAAGCCAACTCACCACTTCATCTGGTGCTCAACTGAAGAAAGAGCAATCTGTTTCAAAATAGGAGCAAATGTAGTCTGTGTTGGATATGCTTTTAGTATTATGATCGCCAAGGTAGTGCCTTTTGTGGGGTGTTGAAGGATGATTTTGACTATTTTTGGTGTTTGCTTTAGAAGCTAATCCTCTGTTGAGATAGGAAGTCCTTGTACTGATTTCTACAATGGACATTCAGTGTCCATTTGCTTGCTACTCTGACTTTAACATGGACAAACATATGTATTTTAATTGCAGAATTAGTGACTTTTTAACTTTGACTCAAACTGTAAGATCAGAATACATGTCTGGATGATGGGAAATATTTAAGATTCCTGGAATACTGGGGACCCATAACACAAAACTGACAGGTCTTTTTTTTTTTTTAATGGTAATATTTAAGATTTCTCTAATTGTACGGACCAACAACAAATATTCCCCCAAAGACAGAAATTGTATAGACTTCAAAGAGCAACGGATAAGAGATCTAGGGCCCTGAGTTTGAATCTTAGTCTGCCATTAATAGGTAGTACCAGGTATGTCATTTATACTGTCTGGGATTTGATTTCATCACTTAAAACATGTGCAGGTAGTACTAATGATCTTGAAAGCTACTTCCAGATTTTATATTGTTTCAGTCTATTAAAGGAGTTTCCCTTTCCTGTATGCACAAAGAGAAGACTTGTTTGCCACCCTGTTGCTTGGTAGATAAGACTAGGACCAAACTGAGACTACAATTTGGCTCATTCCCAAATTAGAAGTTTAAAGCTATCTTACTTTCTCTTTCTCTGCTATCATAGACACAGTCTGTGGTTGAATTCAGCTTCATTCTTTATGCTTAGCATTCAAAATATAAGATACGTACCCCTAAGGTGTATCTCATTGCCCTGCCAATGGAGCTTCATTCCAGTGAATCTGTGAATTACTGACTGGTCAGGGGGCTCTTGTGGACTCTGGTGTTCAGGCTACTAATGTTGTCTTATTTCAATGCCACCAAAGGTTTATTACCTGATAGACCCTGTCCACTTCTGGTTCTTCTAAGAAATGGTGACCAAAAAGAGTTGATGGCTCTTATCAAAGTCAGAGAAAAGAACACTATGATCTTGATCTTGTCTTTTCTTCCCACTAGGCAAGAACAGTAATGAAAACCTCCTGTTCCAGCCAAAACACAATATAGAGCCATAACATCATACCACCTTCTGAGTTAAACAAGGAAAAAATCAGCAAGGAAAGGGCTAAGATGAGAGGACCCAAACACCAAGGAATGGGGAGGAGAAATAAAGGATACCAATAGTTGAAAGATTCAAAAAGGAGAACAAAGTTTCAGATGAATGAAATAGGCTCCCTTTTTTTGGAAGTCCTCCAAAGAGATGAGTGATCACCAAATTAAAGAGAATGGATGCTCATGAAGGGCAAAAACTAAAATATAGTTGATCCTAGTGAGAAGACACATTCACAGATCTCTGAACCTTGTTTGAGCCATTAAGATAGTGGATGCTTCCCCTTAGGGCCAAGACATGGACATACCTTCTCATGTCATAGTGGAGTGTGTTCTTCATTTCTATCTGTCCTCTTCACCTAACTGAGAGAACTTGAGGGCTCAGACCAGGCACGTAGTACATGCTTTTCATTATTAAACATTCTTTTAGAATATGTCTACTTTCACTGCCCTCATCTTGAAAAAGTAAACTAGTTTTTTGTAAGCACAGAAACAGGATAGAAGAGAAGGTGAAGTTTAAGGTCCTCTGTTAGAAGTATATTTTTATAAGAGTAATTTTAAGTGGAAAATCTAATACAGACAAGGGTAAAGATTATAGGGGCAGCTGAGCAAACTAAACAGAATGATATTAGGTTAAAATATGAGCAAGAGTTAAGCAATTCCAAGTTAAAGGAGGAACATAATAAGAATTCAGAGACAAGGATGAGGACTGTGTGGCATTCAGCTTCCAGAGTCCGGTTGAGAAGAGAACATCCTACATAACAGTAGCTGTAGCGTGGGAAGCTGGGAGGCTCTTATATTTGCATTGCCCTGGTCTTAGGCTAGGAGAGCCAAAAGGGCCCGAATCTCCTTCTTCCAGCAGGGGGAGCCATGTTGCCTCAACAGACCATCTCTGGCCATCGGAGTATGGAGGAGAAAATACGAGGTCTTAGAGATTAATGTACTCACTTGCTGTATTTAAAAGCCCTGATGCTCCATAATAATTAATTTATCAGAAGTACCTCCACCATTTGTTTTGTAACAATCAAGTGCAAGCAATATTCCAAGGATGAAGAAGGGGTATGGTGATAAAAAATGAGAGTGTGTAATATATTTAATTTATTTTTTTTAAAGATTTTATTTAGGGGCACTTGGGTGGCTCAGTCGTTAAACGTCTGCCTTCAGCTCAGGTCATGTTCCCAGGGTCCTGGGATGGAGCCCTGCATCAGGCTTCCTGCTCAGTGGAAGCCTGCTTCTCCCTCTCCCACTCCCCCTGCTTGTGTTCCCTCTATCACTGTGTCTTTCTCTGTCAAATAAATAAAATCTAAAATAAATAAATAAATAAATAAATAAATAAATAAATAAATAAATATTTTATTTATTTATTTTAGAGCGAGAGAGCACTTGTGAGTGGGGCGGGTGGGGGGCATTAGACAGAGGGAGAGGATCTCAAGCAGACTCTGTGCTCTGTGTGGTGCCTGATGCAGAGCTCCATCCCATGACCCTGAGATCATGACCTGAACTGAAACCAAGAGTCAGACGTTCAACTGACTGAGCCACCCAGGCGCCCCAATATTTAGTTAATTTTAAAAAGCCAAAAAATGTTTCTGAAAGACTGAGAAGATTCAGATGATCTATATTCTTTCAGCTGGTATGAATTTTGTCTCTGATGAGAAGGCAATGGAGAATTTTGCTGAAGTTTACTCTGGGCCAGATATACAGTTTGCTAAGCACTTTTTAGGGCTTGTCTCCCTCAACCCTTACAAAACTATACATTATGGACTGGACTATCATTGGACTGATGTTCAAAGATGCAGAAATGATACAAAATGAAGTTATAAGAAACTGCCAATAAGTCCTGGAACCAACACAAAAACCCGGATCAACTGAGTTCTGTGTCCACATTTTCAGGAACTGTGCATGATGAGAGCTATCTCTTATTGTGACAAGTATTATGTTGGATGTTTTAAATGTATCTTATTTAAATAGCTCCCCCCCAAAACACTAAAACTGAGGGAAGTGATTTGCCTAATATCATGTAGCTAATTAGAAGCTGAGACAAGTCATTTATTTCAAAGACACATTTTTGATGTGGGAACTAGGGAGAATATAGAAAAAGAACAGATCTTGATTCCTCCCCTGTAGAATCTTATAGTATTATAAAGGATACAAAAAGTAATGGACAGAAAACAGCAAAAATTGAGTTAAAATTCTAGTTCAAAATCTGAGGTTTAGCAGTTGATTGTGAGGGCCAGGAGGAATGAGGGACAATAGGGCTGTGGGGGCCTGAAAGCTTCTGGAAGAGAAAGGTCGGTTCTGGAATTGCAGAAAGCCTGTCAGTCTCATTCTAATCATCTCCACAATCTATCTGTTTCTTCTCTATGAATCTTGAAATAAACCTCTTGTCTATTTTCAGCTGAATGATGCCATGGAGACAGGCCTGGTGTCCAGGAAGTAGAGATCTAAGCAATCTGTCCTGGAGTGCCTCATGACTCCCAATCCAGGGCCATGGGCAGAGCTGCCTGTGCTGCAGGGAGCCAGCTTGTGTGTGGTTGGGGCTGGCTGTGCAGCTGTGTGGGATGCGAGGGCAGGTCTCAGGTGGGGCATCGGAAATTAGAAATAAAGGCTGCCAATTACTACCATTTCATCTGAAGGGACTTTTGCAACAAACATTTGCAGAGAAATATATTCAGTGCAATTGTGTGTAGAAAGATGGGCCAAGAAGATGATCATAAGAGAGAAGAAAAAGGCATGTCTATTACATATTTTCACATATTTTTTTGTTTCATAGAAAACACTAAGAGCTACTGTGTGTTGAGTATGTACTATGTGTCAGGTGCTCTAAATACTTGATCTCTATGTATAGAATTCCTATTTAACAGAGGGTACTGATGGAGAATTTAAAGATGTTAAAGTAAAATCACATATCTTTGAGCCCAGATTGGCCTGAATCCAAAGCCCATGCTTTTTGACCTGACATTCAAATGTCCTACAAGTGTTCACAGAATCCATAATCCCAGACCTTCCTCTTACATCCAGGAGCAAGTTTATGTTGTAGTTTCTATATTTATATGTGGGAGAAAACAAGAGGTGGTAGCTATGTGCATTGAGATTGGATCTTCTTGCAGACACAATAGTGGAGGCTCTCCTGGAGCAGCTGGGTGAAACTTCTACTCTCTATCTCCATCATCGTTGGTCCAAGTTGTGGGTGACATTTGCAATAGAGCTTCCACAGTACAGCATGATGGATTACTGGACATTCCTCTTAATTGCACTTGATCCTGATTAAGTAACATCCCGGTATGGCTCCCAGAAATCATGTAAGCTTATCATAAAACATTTTCTGCTTGAACAAGCCAAAAGTGAATTCTGTGGTTTGCAAAGGACTCTACCACTTATTTTACAGCCCATTTGATAACTGGGGAAATGAAGGCTCAGATGATATGACTTGCTTAAACATTCCTTCCATCATATTCTTTTTGCATAGGTAAACGTATTTTTCTTATACAAGTCCTCTATGGATGAGGTCTATCTATGAGAAATAGGAACTTAACCTGTCTACCTGGCTTTTACCCTCAGTGGCTGTTATCATGTGGCATTATTTTAGGTAACATATGGAATTCTCTTTCTGACCTAACTTTAAAGGAATGAGAATCCTTAAAAACACCATATGACAGGAGGCAATATATGGTGCACTAAAAAATGTAAGATGTAGGGATAGGTGTTGTTTTGCCAATTCAGCAGACTTCTTTTTTTCAGTAAGAGCTGCCTGCTTTTCCTTTAGATAACTGTTTTTCCTCCAAGTGATTTTGATGGGAATGAATCAAAAGAGCACTGCAAAGGGCTGGCATGTTTCTCAGATTGGCTAACCAGAGTGCCAGCATGGTCCACGTGAGGGCATATGGCCCAAGTGAGGTCAACCAGAGCCAGTTTTGTGGTTTGTTTTGACTTTTGAGAGAGAAAGAAAGAGGGAGGGAGAGAGAGAGGGGTATTTCCAATACACTCTATGTTTCCATAAGCACAGAAGCTTGAAACTTCAAGGGACCATCTTGCTACCATATGGAACAAACTAATCTGAGAATGAAGTTTAAAAAGATGGAAACAGAGCTGGTAATAGAGAGAAGAGAGCTAGATGGGGTGAAACATCTGGAGAAAGAGAGGCAGAGACTGATAGAAAAAGGCAGAAAGAGCCAAAAGGAAGACAGACAAAAACAGAGAAAGAGGGATTGCTTTAGGCACATATACATAGAGATCACACAGATACTATACACACAGAGATGGGGAACAAAACACACACATACACACACAGATATATGGCAAAGAATCAGAGGGACTCCATGACACTACCATTTGATATCATTTGAAGTCCTGCAGCCATCTGTCCCTAAGACAGTATCTGTTCTTTGGACTTCCTGGCTCTTTTTTTTTTTTTTTATAAAAAGATTTAATTTATTTATATGACTGAGAGAGAGATAGCGAGAGCAGGAACACAAGCAGGGGGAGTGGAAGAAGGAGAAGCAGGCTTCCCAGGGAGCAGGGAGCCCGATGCGGGGCTCAATCCCAGGACCCTGGGATCATGACCTGAGCCGAAGGCAGACGCTTAACGACTGTGCCACCCAGGCACCCCCTTCCTGGCTTTAAGAGCCAACATTGCTTAAGCCCACTGGGGTTGGAGTCCTGAAGAATACAAACTAAGAATCTGGTGTTTCTGGCTCCATTTTCGTCACTCAACCAGCTCTGGTGACCTTGCTGTATCTCAGATTCCTCTGTTTTCTCATCTTTAAAGGCGCAACAGTGATAATGGCTTCACCTACCCCCAGTGTTGTGACAGCTGAGAGGACGAGGCTATGAAAGGGGTTTGAAAGCAAAAACAATGTTCTACAGATACATGATCATCATCATGGGACATCTATCATGAAAAAATGGCCATGGTAGGAGTTTGAATGCTGCTTTTTAATGCTGCAGTTTTCACAGTGAACAAGGCTGGAGAAAAAGCTAATCCACCCTGGTGACGCTTTTTGAGGTAACAGAAAGCAGCTATTAAAAGGTGTCAAACAATTGGGGAGCTGATGTATCTAATGGGAGAGAACTGCTTTGAACAGAGATGATTGCTACTTTAAAGGACACCTTGAGGAAATGACCCAGAAAATTAGCATGATCACCGCTGCAAAGTGGTTCTGCCATCTCCATTTGCTTTCTGAAGAAAACAAAGGGAGGACACGTAATCCTGATATTTCAAATCCATTTTTTAAAACTGATTTTGCAGAGTTAAATCTTTGGTTAAAAATAAGAAAAAATGTTTCTCTGACTTTATCCTCATGCCTCTCTGATTAGAGATGTTTTGTTTGTAATTTGTTGGGTTCCTGTAGCAGCAATAATGATGTACTATTTTTTTGTGTTAGAGAAGCAATTAATACATGGTAGTTATGTTAAATAAGTTGCCACCTAAAAGCAAGCTGAAATTTTCTGTAGAAAATCATTTCCCAAATATTAATCCAATTACTATATTGTATACCTGAAATTAATATAAATATTATATGTTAAAAAAATAAAAATTATTAATTCAAAGAGAATATTTGATATGTACCGAGTGCAGGACAGTAAAATAGATGTTTCATATCCTTTATCTTCTTTAGTACTCACACATAGAATAGGTATTGGACCACATCTTACAGATGAGGACACTGAGGTGTAGAGAATCTAGGGCAGAGGCTCTCAAACCTGGTGGCACACCAGCATCTGAAGTACTTGTTTAAAAACCAGATTCTTTGGCTGAAGTGCAAGTGACTCTGATGTGTGAGGTCAGGTTGGGAAAAAATTGTGTTCATTAATGGCTAAGATTATACTGCTAGTTGACGGGACCAATATTTGATCTAAGTCTGTCTGTCTGACTCCAAATTCCACATTCTTTTTGTTTCATCATCTTTGCTGATGATCTTTCAAGGTAGCTTAAACAAACAAAAGCAACCACAGACATCTTTGTGTTGTTCCCCATTCCTAAAACATTTCATCAAGACATAGGAAATCACAAATCCTATAGTGTCTGCACTTCTGGAACAATTTTTCCTCTACTGATGGTTTTGTCTATTTTAGACTCAACACAGGGCTAATTAAATGCTTGCTGTCTTTTGCCAGATTTGGCGAGTGACATTGGAGTGGTTATCCGTTTGCTGGTGAAATTAAGAGAACAAAACACATTCACTAGAGTGTGGAAGGTCAGCTCTCCTTAATAAAGGGTTTGCAGCTTTGTGAAATTGGAAAAGAAATGATGTATTCTGAAGCTATTTTCATACCATTAACTTAAGTCAAGAAGAATAAAGGCAAATGCAGTTTCAAAGATTAGCCTCCAAATCTGATGTGCATTTAAGAGGCATAACTGACTCTTCTCCCCTCCTACAACCTCTACTTTCTCCATTCTTCCTCAGCTGAGAAACTTGAAACTGGAACATTCACAAATGCTGAGAGTATACTCGTACTTTTTATGTTCTTCTTTGACAAGACATAGATTTTCTGAGCTCAGGGTCTGTAAATCTACTGATCCTTAGGGAAGAAACGAATTCTGTTTCCTTCTCTAAGATCAGACACCCCCTCCACCATTTGTCTTCTTTAGGAAAGAAACCAAACAAATATGGGACCCTGATGCCTTCTAACATTTAATTCAGAGCTGGTAGCAAACTTGTTTTAATTCAGTGTAATCAGGTTTCTCCAATTGGTCTATGTTATGATTTGGGACATTCTCCCCTAGTGGTTCTGGTTTTCTGAGAGCACCAACATAACTTTGAGAAGGGGGTTTGAACTAGGGAAAGCATGACCATAACTCAAGTCCTTCTCAAAAGAGTAGAGATTGTTCCTGGTTTATAAACCACAGAAATACACAAGGCACAAGGGAGAAGAGGCATTTCCAGAGGGCAATCTTTTCCAAAATGACATATACATACTTTATGTATACATAATTTTTGTGGTATTCACAGTGAACAGCAATTCAAGATTTTCCAACTATTTGATATTCTGAGATGAAGACTAGTGTTTCACTTTTAAAGACCCCGGGTTGTCTAGCTTTGTTTTGTTTTGTTTTTAAACATGAGAAGTAAATCTGGATCCTCATCAGAGCTACAAAAAGGTCAAGGTAAAAGGATGAGAGAGAGGAAAGGGATGCCTCAAAATGCACAGATGGAATTTTTGACCCATCTGTCTTTAGCAGTGACGTTCCTAGTGGTACATGGGACCTGAGTGAATGGGGAGAATGCAGCATTATGAAGTATGCTGTTTGTCTGAATAAATTATTCCACTTGATTTTAGTGGTATGCTTCTATTATTTTAAGACCCATTACTCTTGTGAAGAGGAATCCAAAGCTATCTCTGCTACAAAGTGGTGCTTTTAAACCAGCCCAGTGAATTCACCTTCTAGGCAGTCCACATTCCATAAAAATGGGTACTCCAATGGTATGGTCATGAAAACTCTCTCTTCCCTGCTGTGCCTTCCCCTGGCTTCTTACTTTGTCCCAGGCCTCATGGGAATTTTCTCCCATCTCCAACCACCTATGTTAGGCAGCTTTGATTTTCCCAGGTTGTTCCTCTTTTCCATACAACCTATACTTGATCTCTAACTTTCCTCACACTAAGACATCTGGGAAACCACTTGGTTCATTCCAAACCCAGCCTCCAGGATACTTCTAGCTGCATCAGCTGATTTAGTTGGCATCTATTTATTCTTGAGATTTTTATGAGAGGCATCATTTCACTCCATTTTCTATCAGTTAACCAGATAACCAGATCTCAAACTCCATCTGACTAATTTGCTTTGTGGCAAATGCCTGTTGGAAATGAATCTGAGATAAAAGTCTATTGCATTGGGTCTCTGATGGCAAGATCCCAAATCATCAAAGGTGTGACCATCTTTTGAGCATAGTTACTACTAACCCTGTCACCCCATCTCTCTTATTCATAGAGGAAGATATGTTGAAGTTCATTTAGGCAAATAGTCTTTGTTAGTATTTTGCAGGCTCTAGTTCCAGCTCTTTTGTATTCTACATATCTGTTGAACTGGCCTAAACCAACCAGTGAACATATCTTTTACCTACATCAGTGGCTGGCCTAAGTGTTTCCTTCAGTAGCACCCTGTTTCCTTCAGGTTGAGAGGAAGAAATCCTTTAGGCTTCTAGAAGGAGGAACTGAGTCTCTAACCTCACAGGACCAAAAAGAATTAAACAATACCAAGAGGGAAAGGCCAAGAGAGAATTTCATTCCCCCTTTAGTTCCATTCACAATATACTCCCTCCATTTTCTCCATTTTGTTCTTAAACCCTATCATGGCACCACTTCTACCTTGATGTTGAAGTGAGGTGTGGCAGGCAGTGTATGTGTGTCTATGTGTTTGTGTTGGGGGATCCCCATCGGGGTTAGAATGGACAGCAAATAATGGCCCTGAAGGCATTCAATGACAAAGAGAGCTCTATAGTGAAGGTATGAGGAAATCAGTCATTCTAGAACTCTGCTGGCTGAAGGCAAACTGATAAAACCCTGCTTGAGGAAAATCTGTTAGTATCAATTATCTTTAAAATATATATTCTCTTCTTTAGGAATATATTTTTAAAGAAATAAGAAACACAGAAAAGGATTTTTGCCCAAAGATCTGAATCTCAGCATCATTTGCACCACTGAAAAAACACAAGAATTTATTAGATAAGTTATGAAATATCCACACAATGGAAAACTATCATAAAAAATACTGTTCCTGAAGAATATTTAATGATGGGGAAATTATTACACTAAGCAAAAAGGACAAATATAAAAACATGTGATTATAATAGCATTTTACCAAAAATGAAATATTGAAAAAGACTGTACAAAATGTTACTTGAATTTTGGGTTTGTTTTTTTTTTTCATCTTTATATTTTCTGTATTTAAATGTGCATGTGCATGTCGTGCACACACACACACATATCCAAACAATAACCACTAGGTAACAAAAGACAGAAATAAGACTTAAAGATTTATTAGACCAAATGAAGGCAAACTTTCAATGCCAGGTATGTCTGGAAAGTTTCCAACTGCAAGTAACAAAAGCTGATCCTGATGCAATAAGTAAAAAGAGATTGTTGAAAAGCTCTCTGGGGCTTATAGAATTGATGAGGAGCCTGAAGATAAAGCCGGAGAAGGGCAAGTAGGCTATCCAGAACATTTGAGGTGCCAGAGCAAGAGTACAAATGGAAGCCCATATACTTTATGTTTAAATATTTATGAGTTATAAATCAAACTAACAAACTATTACATGAAATACGTTCTATCTTTTGCTCTTGACAAATAGGTCTTAAAAAAAAAAATATGTGCAAAACAACAGCTACTTCCAAGTAACTGTGGATGGCCTGCACCTTTGCTCTGGTGACATGCAGACACAGCAGAGGCCAGGCAGGGATGGAGAGAGATGACTGAGAAGAATTTTTCCCTAGCTTGCTGGCTCCATCCTCAGTCTCCACTTCTGATGGCTCAGGAAATCCCTGAGATAAGCTTCCACGTTTTTCTTCCTCCTTGAGCTGTTCTGTGGGGGTCAGGGAGCTCTTTATGCTCAAATTTGGCTGCTTGCCCACTGAAAACCTCTTTTCCCACATTCTAATCATGTCACAAACCGCAAAGTTTCTCTTTATCCTACAGAGTTCAAACTGGGCAACCTCTGCCCACAAAGTGCCCCAGCACCCCTGGCCTCTGATTACTCTTCAAAGTTTCTCTAAAGAACCTCCCATTCTTCTCTTTTTACCCATTCACAGGCCATAGAAGGGCTTTGCCAGTACACATATGGATACCTCACATCAAGTTATATGCACATCCTACCATCTTCTTACAAAAGTCATCCCATGACCAATCTTAGGTCCCAGGAATGTGTGCACCAGTGGCAGTATGGTCTACCCTCATGAGTGCAAATGTGGGGAAGCACTGAATGCAGGCTGTGGCCATGTGAGCCATGTAAGCAGGGAATTTTGGACCCTGGACATGTAAAATGGGGTGGGTGGGCTCCAGGTGAGGACACCTTTTTGGTTCCACTGGAAACAGGAACAGGGAAGCCTTGGAAGAAAAAGAAAAGGGAGCAAGAAACCAAGGCTGTCTGGTCACCAGAAGAAACTGGTCAGGAAGGACTGGTTATGGTCACCATCACCTCTGCTATTGGTGCTAGGTCAGGATTCAAGATCCAGGGAGAGGTCTTCTGATTGTACACTCTTGGGTCTCCTGACAGCCCCTAACTGAACTAGATAGCAGGTGGAAAAAATATCATGCTACCTGGTTGGAGGGGGATACTAGAAAATGTCCTTCTGCCAAGACAATATACAATATAAGAGGAATTCTCCACATGAATAGAAGGAGGCCACTCAAAAGGGAGAATGAATGCTGGGGAATCACCTAGTAAAGAGATCCTTTATCTATAAAATTACTTACACAGGAGAAGGGTACAGCCACAGCTTTTCTCTGAGAAGATTAATTAGGTTATAGTACATGCTATGGTCTGAAAGTTTTTGCCCTCCCAAATGCATATGTTGAAATCCTAACCCCCAAGATGATACTATTATGAGGTGGGGCCTCTGGGAGTTTTTTAAGTCATGTAAATGGAGTCCTCATGATTGAGATTAGTGTTTTATAGAAGAGACCCAGAGAGATCTCTTGCCCTTTTCACCATGTGAAGATACAGAGGGGGTGCTGGCTAAGAACCAGGAAGAGGGCCTTCACCAGAAGATGACTGTGCTTGTGCCTAGATCTTGGACTTCCCAGCCTTCCAAACTGTGAGCAGTATATTTCTAAGCTACCCATTCTGTGGCATTTTGATATAGTTGTCTGAATGGACTAAGGCAGTGCATAAGATAAATGGAGATAAGAAGTAAGTTAGGAATGCTCTCTACCTTGGAGTAAGTGTTCATGGTTACTTCCGAGACCAGTGGTTATTTAAAACAATGATCCTCACATTCCATTTGGGGGTTGGGATTCTAAGTAGTTCCTTACAATCCTCTGTGGGTTATGGAGTGACTGTCTTGGTCATCTGGTTGGATTGTATGTGATGGTGGGTGAAGTAGCTTTCTGCTTGCTTCCAGCCAAGAAATACATTTAGAGGCACAGAGGCAGATAGACAGTTTTGTGTATGGAAGAACTACCCATGGATAGAAGAAAGAACATTGGGCCCCACTGTGTCGGGAGCACTTGCCTATGAAGGATTCAGTGGGTCCCTCTGAGAATAGGTCTGTCACACACACACACACACACACACACACACACACACACACACACAGAGGAAGAGAGAGAGAGAATATATATGCCGAGGGTACATAGAACACATAACTGCAATGAAAGAATTTATGTGTCAGACTCCTTTCACATCAACTATCTGAACACTTGTATGTGAATAACTGTAGGGAAGTGGGTGGAAGAAGAACACTTTATTTCATACCTCTACTTGAGAGTATAATGCCTAGCTTCTGGTTAAGTCCTTCTGAAAATCAAAACAGGAGATTTCTGGGATTAGGAATTACAAATTTTCTCCTTCATGATCCATTATTTCAAAAGCTGTAACTCAAGTGTGTAAATGTCTGTGCTTCTGGGCTGAATGAACATGGACCCTAGTACAGGTTTTCTCCTTTGAAGGTTGAAGCAATGATGATGCCTTGTACCTTATTAATTTCTTCTACCTTCTCATTCTTTCTTTATCCTTCCACCCAAGGCTTCTCTCTTTTTTACTCTAGCTTCCCTCTTGCTCCAAATTTGCTACCTTCTCAGACTTTGCTATTTTTGTCAATAGGATAATTATTGTCTTATTCAGAATCGATACCTGGTTGACATAATCAATGCCTCCATTTTCCTCACATCTAAGCAGTTGCAATTTCTGTCAGTCCTGTCAATGTGCCCATATGACATCTCCGACATGCCTACCATTCATCCATTCCCTGATATCATCATATGGTCTCCACAATTCCTCATCCTTATCTATATTATGAGGTTAATTGTCTCCCTTTTTTGAATTTCTCTCAATTCACTGAAGTCTGTATCTGTATTCTATTAGGGGATTAATATGCTGTTACTAAAAACTATTTTAGAACGGCCAAGGAACTTTCCAGTCTTAAGTATAAATTACAAATTCCTTAACTTGGGATTCAAAGCTCTCACTCTGTCAGCTACGTACCTTTTTTTCATCTTATCTCCAATAGCATTAGTAGCTACACTAGTCCACTAAGTGTTCCTGAAAACCTCAGGCACATTTTTACCTGATTGTCTTTGTTTTTGCTATTCAACCTGCCTGAAATTCTCTCCCTAAACTTAGTGCATTCTTTAAAGATGGTCTCAAACCTGACCTTTGCTTTGGAATATTTTCTGATCGCCCAATTTAGAATATTTTCATCTCCTCTAATAATCTATATGAACTTGCTCTCTTTACCATTCTCTCATTTTAATTTAATGCTAGCTAGCTGTAATGTTATTTCTCTATTAATAAAAATACCATCTTCCAGCTAGGTTGTATATTCCTTGAGTGTATAACCTTTCTTTTATATTTTTTGACTTTAAACTCTAACAACAACAATTAATAAAAAGAATAACAGCAACAATCATTAGGTGCTTACTACATGCCTGACACTGGGCTAAGAGTTTTATGTTTATGATCTCACTTGACTCCTTACATAACTGAATGAGGTAGACACTGTTAATCTTTCCCCTTCACACATAAGGAAGCTGAAGCTTAGAGAAGGAAAGTCACTTGTCTGAGGTCACAAAACTAGAAAGTTGTAAAGTCAGCATTTGAACCTGGATCTTTCTTGCAGCAGAGCCTAAACTCATAAACCTGTTTTCTACTGAACCCTTACTTTTTCATTCGGTGTGGTACATTCAAAGACATTTCAAGGCCCATCAAATACAAAGCATTGTTTTTGTAAGTTATCCATTGATATGATAACTTACAAATAGCTAAAAATAGCTCAAAGTAGCCTACCCAAAAGTGCTACTTCCTGTGGATGTGCACAACATTCAGAAACCCAAGTACTGCCAGCTACCATGCAGGATTAAGGATGGCTGCCAATTCCTTTCTATTCTTTTCATTGAGAGGTCAAGTCTAATTCTTCACCTCTTGAAATTAAACTGGACTTAATGAATTGCTTTGGAATTAGTGAATAGATTTGGGGCAGAAGAGAATGTAGTGGTAGTTTTTAGCCTGGGACCTTAATGGATTTTCAGCTTTCACTTCCTCTCTTGGAATACTTTCTGGGGGGAATTCTGAGCCACTCTAAAACAAGTCTGACTAGTCTGAGACTGCTGTGCTGCAGAGGTCATCTGCAGAGGGTCAAGTTGATAGTTTCAGTTCAGCCCAGACTTCCTGCCAACTTCACTAAGGCACCACATATATGAGTGGAGCCATCATAGGCACTCTAGACCAGTCTGTCTGCCAGCTAAAGTAACTTTAGTCAATGGCATATAAAGCAGGAGACCCACCCACCCAAGCTCTGCCCTAATTCCTAAACCACAAAATCATGAGATATACTAAAATCGTTGTTGTTTAAAGCCCTAAGTTTTGAATTAATCTGCACAGCAAGTGACAACTGGAGCTAACTAGAACCAAGGACTGTTAACCATAAACTGTTCTATGGGCCGATAGGGCCTTCCATTCCTTTCCTTGCTAAGTGCTTGTGTCATTTTCTCCCTTTTTGTGTCATTCTTCTCCCTTTCTGTCTTCCTGTACATATAGCTGGAACTGGTCATAGCATAGTTTCCTAGTTTATACATCCTTCTAGTTCAAGAGATAATGAAAATTGAATAGTATCTCTTGCCTTAATTCTAAATTTCCATAGGAGAGATTTTTAAATTGGGCTCAGTTTGAGTTGGTTTCCAACCCTTGCTACAATAAGCTGTAGCAAGGAGAAGGGGTCATATAATGCAAAAATGGCTTCCAGCATCCACAACAATGTGTGTGTGGTAAGGGATGAAGCAGTTCTCAAAAATACTGTTATCCTTCCCTTAAAAGTCCACCTTCCTTAGTTCTGGATCCTCACATGACTCTGCTTTCTGTTTCTAGCCTGTGAGGTTTATCAACCTCCTAAAATGTTTCACATGCTTGTTAGCACAATATTGATCTCTTGAGTGGCCTCCATTACTCTCTGTCCTCCAGTAGTCCTTTGGGAAGTGTAGGATATGGCATCTAGATATAGTCAGCCTCCTCCCTCTCTTCTTTCCTTTCCTTAGTTAAATATCCTCCCTAGGTGCCGTGATTGGAATGCTGGTCCAGAGGAAGTGTAGCAGGGTGGTTAGGAAGGAGTCTAATGTATTTATACACATTGCATAATGCAATATTGTCCAAACATTAGCCATTCATTTCTACATTTTGGATTTGGGGCCATTCACATCTATTATTGATACTAATATTTACTTTATGTTTTCTTTTAAATAAATTCTTATATTTAATATATAATATATTTATTTAAAAGGTAACTATTAATGAGCACAGGTTATTGTATGTAAGTGATGAATCACTAGATTCTACACCTGAAACGGATGTTACACTGTGTATTAACTAACCGGAATTTAAATAAAAACTTGGAGAAAAAAAAGTAAAAGGTAACTATTAGGACTTCTAGTTTCTAGGTCAACCTGTACTTGTTTTACTAACAAGTAAAAAACCGACCAGATTGAAAAGTCATAAAATCTTCTTGGATTCGTGGGAGAGGTGAGGACACAGGGCAAACTGCCACTCTCAAGATTGGAGAGACAGGTGAATACAAGGAGTCACAGATAACCAGAGCAGAGATGCAGGAGTGGAAACTGCCTTGGAAACCAGTGATAGGGTAGGAAAACCTGAACTGCAATTGACAAATTGCTGGATGCACAATGTGGCCAAGTCTGTGATTTAAAACCAGGAGACTAAATCATGGTAGGAGGCACCCTTTTGTGGGTTTTACCTTCTGGAGCTCTACCATGTTCTCACAATATATATGAGAGAAAAATCCCCTCAAGATTCCCACAGGTGGTGGGGAAAGGGAATCAAATACACCAGAGTACTCCATTCTTAACAAGGTTCTTACCCTCAGAAGAAACGAGTCAACCAGAGCCTAACCTGCTCAAGTATTATCAGAGCCTACATGACCTAGGGAAAAAGAAAGGGAAATAACGAACTGTAGTCAGCTCTACTTTACATGTAGGATAAAGGAAATACTCAATTCCTTTCTACTCTAGTGATTCATATATGAGGAGGGAAATACCAACTCCAGCTCACTGTAGTTATCCTGTCCCACCTAAGAGGGGAGGAAAAGTGAAAAACATATGTGAAGTTCAGTGCAGAGGCACAGGCTTACTAAAAGACTAAGACCTTTTCATAGGACTGTAGAACATTTGCCTCCCACATGTACACCTCACCACATCATTAAAGGCCTACTTACAGTACTTTCTTTCACTGGTATATCATATCTGACTATCAAGAAAATGTTACAAGGCATACTGAAAGGCAAAAACCACAGTTTGAAAAGACAGAACAAATATCAGAACTAGTTATGGCAGGGATATTGGATTATCAGACTAGGAAGTTAAGTGGCTACAATATAGTAGGACTTTGGGTGCCTGGGTGGCTCAGTTGGTTAAGCAACTGCCTTCGGCTCAGGTCACAATCCTGGAGTCCCGGGATCGAGTCCCGCATGGGGCTCCCTGCTCGGCGGGGAGCCTGCTTCTCCCTCTGACCCTCCCCCTCTCATGTGCTCTCTGTCTCTCTCATTCTCTCTGTCTCAAATAAATAAATAAAATCTTTAAAAAAAAAACAAAAAAAACCAATATAGTAGGACTTTGATAAAGTAGAAAGTGTGTAAGAACAGATGGGAAAGGTAAGCAGAGAGATGAAAATCCCAAGAAAGAAAAGAACTGCTTCAGAACAAAAACACTAACAAAGATGAGGACTGCCTTTGATGGGCTTACTGGTAGACTGGACATACCTGAGGAAAGAATCTTTGAGCTTGAAGATTTTTTTGATTGTTATCTCCAAAACCAAAAAGCAAAGAGAATCAAGACTGGAAAACAGAAACAAAAGCAGAATATCCAAAAAGCAAAGGGAATCAAGACTGGAAAACAAAAACAAAAGCAGAATATCCAAGGACAGTGTGACAGCTGCAAAAGGTGTAACATTTGCATAATAAGAATACCAGAAGGAGAAGAGAGGAAAGAAGAACAATTTGAAACAATAAAAACAGAATTTTGCCCAAATTAATGTCAGACACCAAACCACAGGAGGCTCAGAGAATACTGAGCAAAATAAATACCAACCAACAACAATAAAGACAAAAGAAAATAAAAAGACTACCTAGCCATATTATTTTCAAACTACAGAAAAAGATAAACAATCCTGAAAGAAGTCAAAGGGGGAAAACAACCCATCTTATCTATAAAGGAACAAAGAATTACACTCAACTTCTCAGAAACCATGCAAGCAATGAGAGAGTGGAGTGAAATATTTAAAATGTTAAGAGAAAAAAAAAATCAACCCAAAGTTCTGTACCTTGTAAAACTATCCTTCAAAAGTAAAGGAGAAATAAAGACTTTCTCAAATAAACAAAAATTGAAGGAATTTATTGCTAGCTGACCTGCCTTGCAGAAATGTTAAAAGAAGTTCTATAGAAAGAAGTAAGATAATATAGGTCAGAAACTTGGATCTACATAAAGAAAGGAAAGCATCAAAGAATAAAGGTGAAGATACAACACTTATTTTTCCTTTTCTCTGTTATATAGATAGATAGAGACATATTAATTGATATATATATATGTATATATATATATATATATACACACACACACACACATATGTGTAAGTGAAATGAAGGACAGTAATGATAAAAGGGATGAAAGGGAGGAATTAGATTTTTTATTAAAATGTACTCACACTACCTGTGAAGTGTTACAGTGTTATTTGAAAGTGGAACTGAATTAGTTGTAAATGTATATTATAAACTCTAGGGCAACTACCACATAATTTTTTAAAACGGTATACTTAATACATTAAGAAAAGAGAATGGAGTAATATAAATACTCAATTAAAATCACAAAAGCCAACAAAAGCAGCTCTCAGAGGGAATTTTATAGTAATACAGACCTATATCAAGAAACAAGAAAAATCTCAAACAATCTAACCTTACACTTAAAGGAACTAGAAAAAGAATAAACCAAGCCCAAAGTTGGAAGGAAGAAACTAATAAAGATTAAAGAAAAATTAAGTGAAAGAGACTAAAAAAAATAGAAAAAATCAATGAAACCAAGAGTAAAATTAATAAACCTTTAGCCAGACTCATCTTAAATAAGAGACTTAAATAAAATCAGAAATGAAGGAGAAATAACCCACACCATAGACATACAAAGAAAATTCAGAGAATACTATGAAAAATTATATTCTGATGAACTGGAAAACCTAGAAGAAATGGATAAATTCCTAGAAATATAAATCTTCCAAAACAAAATGAGAAAGAAGTAGAAAATTTACACAGACTGATTACTAGTAACAAAATTGAATTGATCATCAAAAACTTCCAAAAAACATAAGTACATAACCAGATGATTTCATGAATGAAATTTACCAAACATTTAAAGAAGAGTTAATACCACATCTTCTTTATCCATGAGCACAGGATGATGTGTGGAACTGTTGAATTACGATATTGTACATCTGAAACTAATATAACATTGTATGTTAACTAACTGGAATTAAAATAAAAACTTAAAAAAAAAAAAGAGTTAATACCTAGTTTTCTTAAACTATTCCAAAAAATAGAAGAGGAAGAAAAACTTCCAAATTTATTCTATGAGACCAGCATTATTCTGAAACCAAAACCAGACAAAACACTACAAACAAACAAAATATGGGCCAATATTCCTTGTGACTATAGATGCAAAAATCTTCAACAAAATATTAGCAAACCAAATTCAACAATACACTAAAAGGATTATTCACCATGAATAGGTGGGATATATTTCAGGGATGTATGGGTGATTCAATATTCACAAATCAATGTGATATATCACTTTGACAAGAGGAAGGATAAGACCCCATATGATCATCCCAGTATATATAGAAAACGTACTTGACAAAGTACAGCATCTGTTCATGATAAAAACTATCAACAAAGTGGATTTAGTGGGGATATACCTCAACATAGTAAAAGCTATATATGAAAAACCCACAGCTAACATATTACTCAATGGTGAAAACTGAAAGCTTTTTCTCTAAGATCAGGAACAAGATAGGATTCCTAATCTCAACACTTTCATTCAGGACTAGAATTCCTGGCTATAGCAATAAAACAAGAAAAAGAAATAAAAGTCATTCAAATTGGTGAAGAAGAAGTAAAACTGCCGTTATTTGCAGATGACATGATGCTATATATAGAAAAACCTAAAGATTGTACCAAAAAAAACTATTAGAATAAATGATTTCAGTAAAGTTGCAGGATACAAAATTAATATTCAGAAATCTGTTTCTATACACTAATAACAAAGTAGTGGAAAGAGAAATTAAGAAAACAATCCCATTTAGTATTGCACCAAAAACAATAAAATAACTAAAAATAAATTTAACCAAGGAGGTGAAAAACCTGTACTCTGAAAATGATAAGACATTGATACAGTAAATTGAAGATAACACAAATGAATGCAAAGGTATAGCATACTCACAAATTGGATGAATATTGTTAAAATGTCCACGCTACCCAAAGCAATCTACAAACTCAATGTAATTCCTATCAACATACAATTTTTTAGTTTTCTTTTTTTAAACAGAACTAGAAAAATCTTAAAATTTGCATGGAACCATAAAAGATGTCAAATAGTTGAAGCAATCTTGAGGAAAAACAAAGCTGGAGGTATCACAATCCCAGTCTTCAAGCTATACTACAAAGCTATAGTATTTAAAACATCAAGGTACTGGCACAAAAATGGACACAGATCAATGGAACAGGATAGAGAGCCCCAAAATAGTCCCATGTTTAAATGATTAATCTACAACAAAGGAAGCAAGAATATACAATAAGGAAAAGACTGTCTTTTCAATAAATGGTATTGGGAAAACTAGACAGCTCAATGCAAAAGAATGAAACTGAACCACTTTCTTACACTGCACACAAAAATAATCTTAAACCTGATTAAGGACCTAAATGGGACACCTGAAACCATAAAACTCCTAAAAGAAAACATGGGGAGTAATCTCTTGGGCATCAGCAACATATTTATGCATATGCCTCCTCAGGCAAGAGAAACAAAAGGAAAAAAAGAAAAAAGCAAAAAAAGAAAAGAAAAAACTATTGGGACTCTACCAAAATAAAAATCTTTTGCACAGCAAAGAAAATCAACAAAATGAAAAGGCAAATGGGAGAAGATATTTGAAAATGATATATTCAACAAGGGGTTGATATCCAAAATATATAATGAACTTATACAACTCAACACCAAAAAGAGAACAAAAGCCAAGTAAAATGGGCAGAATAGACATTTTTCCAAAGAAGACACACAGAAGGCCAACAGACACATGAAAATATGTTCAGTACCACTAGTTATCAGGGAACTGCAAATCAAAACCATAATGAGCTATTACCTCACACCTGTGAGAATGGCTGGCATAGAAAATATAAGAAATAACAAGCACTGGTGAGGATGTGGAGCAAGGAAAACCCTCGTGCACTATTGGTGGGAATATAAATTGGTACCACTGTGGAAAACAATATGAAGTTTCCTCAAAATATTAAAAATAGAAATACCATACAATACAGTAACTCTACCACTAGATATTTATCCAAAAGAAAACAAAAACATGAATTAGAAAAGACATATGCATCTCTATGTTTATTGCAGCATTACTTACAATAGCCAAGATATGAAAGCAGCCTAAGTATCCATCGGTAGATGAATGGATAAAGATGTGGGGTGTGTGTGTGTGTATACATGTGTGTATGTGTGTGTATACATATATATGTGTATATTTATATACTTGTATATATTTATATATATGTATATAATATGTGTATATTTATATATGTGTGTGTATATATATATAGGAATATTACTCAGCCATAAAAAGAATGATATTTTGCTATTTACAATGACATAGATGGACCTAGAGGGTATTATGCCAAGTTAAATAAGTCAAAGAAAGACAAATACTATATGATTTAACTTATATGTAGAATCTAGAAAACAAAACAAATGGACAAAGAAAAATAAAAGACCCATAAATACAGACAACTGATAGTTGCCAGAGGGGATAGAGTAGGAAGAGGGGTGAAATGGGTGAAGGGGAGTGGGAAGTACAGGCTTCTAGTTATGGAGCGAATAAGTCACAGAAATGAAAAGTACAGCCTAGGGAATATAGTCAGTGGTATTGTAATAGCATTGTATGGTGACAGATGGTAGCTACACTTGTAGTGAGCATAGCATATAATATATAGAGTTGTCGAATCACTATACTGTACATATGAAACTCATGCAATATTGTGTCATCTACTTTAGAAAGTAAAAAAAACCACAAAAGCTCAAGGAACAAAAATTAAAAACTTCTTTTTTAATGAGAAAGCTGCTCCTTGTTAAATCATATGAGGGATGAAGAGAATAATTTCTGGGAAAGATGATTATTTTGAGCCAAAAAGTCAAATGCTGTTTAAAGTATGTTCTATTGGAATTTCTGCTGACATTCCATGTGAGATTACACCGTGCTGAAAAATTGGTGGATAATTTTTCCACTGGAATAAAAAAATTCCAAGCCAAGTGTTGGTTTCTGGTTAAAAATAAAGAGGGAAATAACTAGTTTAAATAAAATGTCCAGTTTAACAAAAAATTATGAGATATGCAAAGAAACAAAAATGTATGAACCATACTCAGGAAAAAAAGCAGTCAATACAGTCAACGGAAAACATGCTCCTAGACTGAATTTAGCAAAGACTTCACAGCAGTTATTACGAATATATTCAAAGAACTAAAGGGAAGCATTTTTAAAGAATTAAAAGTATGTCAATCAATAATAAAAATAAAATTTTCAATAAGAAAAATTATAAAAAAGGTTCAAATAGAAAGTCTGGATTTAAAAAGTACAGTAACAAAGAAAAGTTCACTAGAACATTCAATGGAATATTTGAACTGACAGAAGAAATCAGTTGAATTTGAAGCCAGATCAATAGAAATTATCTAAAGGAGATAGAAAAAAAAATACTATTAAAGAGAAATGGACCAAACCTCCAAACTCTGAGATAATATCATGAGTACTAATATACATGTAATGAGAGTGCAAAGAAAAAAAGAAAATGGAGCAGAATATTTGAAGAAATCATGGGCAATTTTCCCTGAATTGATAAAAATCATTAATCTACACACCTAATATGCTGAATGAATCTCAAGTAGGATAAACACAAAGAGATTCATATCGAGACACAGCATAGTCAAATTGATGAATACCAAAGACAAACAAAAAAGAGGCCATTGTTACCTGAGGGTCTCACAGTCTTTATCAAAACCCTGCACAAAACCACATCTGTGATCTTTACTCTTTAGTTGGCGTATGACTAGGTCTCATCCAAGGAATTTGAATTGAAATTCTCTTGTGCACTTTTACATGGTGTTTCATCTCTGACTGTGGAACAGAGTAATAATAGAGTAATAATAACTGGAACACAGAAGTTTAATTATGAAAACTACACAACTTGGCCATATTCAGAGCAGCTTCCCTGGTCTGATACAGTATGTCTAGAATGGATGTTTTGTCTCAGAGGAAGAGGTCAGTTGCCTCTTGACTTTTTAGGAATATTAGATTCCCCAGAGAAGGTGAGGAGGATTTTCTAGCTTTTCTGAAAATGGTGACAGGAATATTTATACCTTGGGCCTGTTAAAAGACATAACTAGCAAGAGCCCATCAAGACCTGGCTGTTGATGCCTAGTCTCTTTTTCCCAGGCTCCCCAGTTGCTCCTTCTCTCTCCCCAGGGAGTCTCTAGAATCAGGGTGATTTCTTTAGGCAGGAATTCCTAACAGCACGTTTGAGAACTTAATGTTCAGATCAAAGCATGCAGCATTGAGGGAATAATACAACTCCAACTCCAATGCCATCCATTCTGTCCCATGTCCCTAATTTCTTGGAACAATAAATCTGTTTTCATTGTGCATCTGCAGTCCAGATGCTAATTTCTTGGAAATTATAAAGCCTCACATCAGCTCATCTGCCAATATCTCACCAATGGTGGGTCTTGCTCTGCCTGAAATAGGTCATAAACTTGGCATATCAAGATAATAAAAATTTTTCTACTCTAATCTTTTTGCTTCCTTTAACTTCAAAGTGTATTTCATCAGCAAGATTAAAAGGGCCTCTTACTGTCCACCAAGCTCTGGGAAGTAGAAAGAAAAATAAGTAGCAAGCCCAAGACTGAACTCAGCTCATAGGAGAAATTTGATATTGCAACATCCTTACTAGATTTAAGGAGTTACTTAAAGGTAGGAAACAGGTCTTGTCTTTTAATAATAATACATAATAGGTTCTCAACCTCAATGTTGAAATTTGTAGAATAGCTGTTTTGAGATATAATAATTGGGCATAATCTTTTTTTTTTTTCTTTTTTTGGCTTCTGACTTAAACCAATTCATTTGGGGCGCCTGGGAGGCTCAGTCAGTTGTGTCTGCCTTTGGCTCAGGTCATGATCTCAAGGTCCTGGGATCAAGCCCCACGTCAGCCTCCCTGCTCAGTGGAGAGTCTGCTTCTCCCTCTCTCTCTGCCTGCCGCTCTGCTTATTGTGCTCTCTATCGCTCTGTCAAATAAAGTCTTTAAAAAAAAATTATAACCAATTCATTGGTCTCTGGGCAGTATTGGTTACAGAGTTGTGGAACCTCCTAAAATACATATTTACTTAACCTCACTGGATGTTGAAGCTTCATTAATGTTTAGAATCTATCTAGTATCTTTTATATGATTCCTTAATGAAGGATCTATTTATAGTGCAGTGAGGACATTTCACAGTGCATTAACATATATTGGTGCATTTTTTCAACACTACAGTATTTATAAAAGTACAGCACAAATAGCAAAATTTAAGTGTACATATTAACAATTATTTTCACTTTGCCAAAGTGAAAATTTTAATAAACACTTAATTCCTTTAATGTCTTATAAACCAGATTCATTAAATGTTCACTTTTCTGTTCTTTCCTGTTTTCTTACCCATTGTGTGCTTAATCTTTCTAGCTGGTTTCTCTCCTCCAACGGGAAGGTGAGAGAGATAGGCAGGGAGGGATTAGGACCACAAAATATTATTTCATACACAATTATTTTCCTTTCAGTTTCTTTGGTAGTAACTGTCTCTGGTCCCAAGACTTTATATTAGCTTTTGCTATCAACTTGAGTATTTGCAATTTTTATTTTCCTCTAGTCTTTTAAAGATATTTTCTAGGGTCTTTATTCCACAAGCCACAGATGGGCAACATTAGTGTCATCTGGGAACTGTTGACACTATGCTATGTAGGGTCCCATTGCAGACAGAATTTTCATCTTATCAAGAACAAAAGGGATTCCTATGAACATTAAGGTTTGAAAAGCACTGCTCTAACTCACTGGTTCTCAAACTTGGCTGCACATTGGAAACATCTGAGGGGTTTTCAAAAATATTGATTTTAGGTCTAACCCTCAGAATTCTGGTTAAATTGGTATTGAAATTGTTATTTTAAAAAAAGTCCGCAGGTGATTTTAGGATGCAACAATGTTTGAGAACTACTGCTATCACATATGTGTTACATTTACAGATATACAATGATACTATAAATAAACTTTAGGTCATATGCCTGTGTTCTCCTCTCAGTACAACTGGGAGATCAGCAGGTAGGCTATTAATATGCCCATTTTACAGCTGGAAGCAATAAGATTCAGGATGAATAAGTTACACAGGATGGATAATTATGATAGAATCTACAATGTGCTCTTCTGATGCTTTTTCTTTCTTTTTTTTTTTTCTGATGCTTTTTCTATACTGCCACCTTGCCTTTTACATTAATAAGACATAAAGTACTATTTTCAAAACCTAGACAATGTGTTCTTCAACTGTGATTGTTTCTGACCCTACCACCAAAAGCCAGTTTTATTAAAATAACTTGTTTTTTCTGTATAGGTTATTCTAGAAAGCTTGTTAAGTTGCAATAAAAGGAATACCAACATGATCTCATCATAATTTAAGCAGTTTACTTGCTATTTTTAAAATTAGATATCAAAGTTATTGAAGCCCACTGGCCAAAAACCACTAGGAACACCCAGCAAAAATTTTTGATTTATTTCACTTGCATAGAATACCTTCCAGGTAAACCATGGGAGTGTGTTAGGGGAAGGAGGCTAGGAAGGCTTGTTCAAGTTTGTGCTACGTGATTCTCAGGAGAGATGAAGGAAGCAGGGACTGGTTCTTTTGGAAGCTTTCAAGCAGCAGTGATTATGTATGTTTTATCAAGGAGGTGGGAGGATGATGGGGTCTAGAGTTGTCACTGGTAAAGAAGCACCAGGATCACGTATGTCAGTCAGAAGGTGTAATGCATAGTTGTTTGTGGTTGCAGACTATGTTGTATTCCAAATATGATCCTAATGTGCTCTAGTCTGAGCTGTATTCATATTCTGTGACATGTCTGGCTACAAAGGCTATTATTTTTACTTGTAAAAGTGTTATTTCATATGCTGTTAAGTTCTGATAACTCTTGAAATTCCTAATAAGAAAAAGAAAAGGAAGGAATACAAATTCCTGTGTCCTTATTACTACTGAGCTCTGAAAATGGACATAGTAGGGATTTCCTTTGGAAGTAGGATGTAAAATATTATTATAAATCAAAAAGATTAAGCATTTATAACCCAATAGTTTTTTTTTTATTACCAACAGCTTTTTAAAAAGAAAGCATTTTGCTGTTGTTTTGTTGGTTTTTGTTGTTGTTGCTGTTGAATAAATTCTAGGTGTATTTATGGTAAAATGTTATGGATAAAAGAATAAAAACAGAGTATTTTATTACCAAAAAGTAAAGGAGGGGAAATGGAATTGTAAAACAAATATATATCTCAATCAAAAAAAAATCAACAGTAAAGGAGATAGATTAAAAGGAGAGAAAAAAATAGAAAGCATCAAATAAAGTGGTAGAAATCAGTTCAAATATATTAATAATCACAATGAATTAAAATGGATTATGCCTGTCAATGAGGAAATAGATTATCATATAAAATTTTTAAAAATCCAACTCTATTATATTTAAAAGACACTAGGCTGTGGGAAGGTTGAAAGAAAAATGAGGGAAATAGGCATAATTGCCAAGTACTAACTAAGAGAAACCTAAGTGGTAAGATGGATTATACTTTATGATCAATAAAGAACATGATTAGCTATAAAGTAAATTACTATTAAATGCTGATATGATGGGTTCAACTTACCAGGAAGGCATAATAATTATAAAATTGTATGTGTGTGTGTGTGTGTGTGTATATATATATTATATATATATAATGATATATATATCATTATACATATTATATACATATATATAGCATATATATAGCATTATATATATAGAATAAGAACTACATGAGCACACTGATAGGTCCACCATTATGATGGAAATTTTCAATATATCTTTCTCAATTTTAAGACAAACAGGTGAAAAATTAGTAGGATACAGAAAGTTGAACACACATGTAACAAGCCTGATAAGATAAATGTAAAGAACACTGACTCTAACAACTAGAGAATATATTTTATTCAAGCACATATGGAACATTAAAGCAGACCTAATACTAGCCCATAAAGCAATTATTAATAAATTTCAGAACTTGTGTATTATTAGAACATATTTTATAATCACAATGCACTTAGAAATACCTTTTAATTTATTTATTTACTTAAAGATTTATTTATTTATTTATTTTTAGAGAGAGAGAGGAAGCATGAGTAGGGGGAGGGACAGAGGGAGAAGGAGAGAATTCAAGTAGACTCTATGCTGAGCATGGAGCTCGATGTGGGACTTGATCTCATGATACTGAGCTGAAACCATGAGTTGGACACTTGACCAACTGAACCACCCAGGTGCCCATACCTTTTTAAAGATAAATTTAAAGAAATAACTAACACTAAAAAAAAAGCCCTCTAAAGTTTCTATCTTGAGGCAAAATTATAACAGAAATAAAAACTACAACTGAATGATAAAATACTAAAACCATTGTGGTATAGTCACATAATGGTATAGCATAGAGTAATGAAATTGACAAATTATGGTGATACGGAATCACATGGATGAATCTCACCAACATAAAACTGAGCAAAGAAGCCAAATGTGAAAGTTTATACAATCAATGATTTCTTTCTCATAAAGATAAAAAAGGCAAAACTAATGGATGGTAACAGATGTCAGAATCATACGTCCTGTCATGAAAGGACAGTGACCTGGGAAGGGTGTATTCTGAGGTCCTGACAATGTTCTGTACTATGATCTGGGTAGTGATCACATGGGGATAATACCTCTGCTACTAAGTTCTGATAACTCTTGAAAATCCTAAGGGCATTAGAAGATACTCAGTCACATACATAGGCTGGATATCACTGGAAACCACAACCCACCACGATTAGTACTACTTTCACTTGGGAAACATTCCCCAGGCTGCAAACTTAAGGTTTCTGCATTTCTCTGTGTCCTTCAGTAGAAAATTTCCTTTAAACAAGCAAGCAAAACTGTGTAAAATACAATAAATAACTATGTGCTCAAACTTCTCTCTTTAAATAAACAAGATAATGCTACACCCAAATTGAGAATAGCAGTTACCTCTGAGGAGCGGTGGGAGGTTGTCATGTGACCGGGGAGGAATATAGGACATCATTAGAACTGGTGATGCTTCAGGCCAAGGTTGGCAAAATCTGTCAAGACACAGATAATAAATATTTTTGCTTTTGCAGGATGTAAAGTCACTATTGCAACTATTCGTCTGTGTCATTGTCACAGAGGTAGCCAGAGACAACATGTGAATATATGGGCTTGACTGTATTTCAATAACTTTATATAAATGGTGGACTGGATTTGGTCCACAGGGCAAAGTTTGCTGATACTTGTTCTCATTCTTCACGGGAGATCAAATGGCCTTATTCACAGTTCACATTATTCTCTGACTTTTTATGCTTTATAATTTATATCTGCTTTATTTATATGATTTTGCCCATTTCAGAAAATAGGTATCCACAAAACTCACATAGGATGGTATGAGGGAATTTAATGTGAAAATGCTTTTAAGATGGAGTTGGTACTTTATTTTTTTTAATTAAAAAAATTTTTTTTTACTATGTTATGTTAGTCACCATACATCGTTAGTTTTTGATGGAGTTGGTACTTTGGATTTCAGTTGTATACATTGTGCAAATATGTTAGTGTCATATCCTCTTGGGTAACCGACCTTGAACAAATTATCTAACTTCTGTTTCTTCACCTATAAAATGAAGATAAAAATTGTATTTTTCATAGCTAGGAAAACTAAATGAAATAGTGCAAATAAAGTGCATAGAACTCTATCCAGGTCCTAGTGAACATTCTGTGCAGCTACAACCACTATAACTATGGCTGTTGGGGCTTCCACCATTGCCACCGCCATTAAGACTGCTACCACTATGACATTGCTGCTATTAACCATTAGGGCCCAGTTCTGTTTGGTAGAAAATAAAGATGAGGTAAACTCTAAAGGTACTTCTAGCTCAGTGCCATAGACAGATAGGAACTGAATTAGGATTGACATGTGTTTGTCCAGTTGAGGTGACCTGACATAATGGATAAATAAGAACAATGATATCCAGCCTATGTATGTGACTGAGTATTTTCTAATGCCCTTGGGAATGCCTGAGGACAGTTTGCTTCCTTAAGTAGTTCAAACACATTCTTGGCACCATTCATTTACACTGGATATGAAGAAAATATTTGCTGAATAATGTGTACTGTTAGCCTCAACATCAGAATGTTGATAAATCCCTGAAGAGTTAGGCTTTACTGTAGTAAAGATACTGAAAAGAGGTCAAGAAGAAGGGGCAGGGAGCAGGATAAATGAGGCTATGCAGCAAAGAATTTACTGTTGCTGAAAAGTGCCACCATTGAGTGTATTGGCTGTCCTGGTAGAACAGAATTCCACCCTGGTTCTGCCACTTCCCAACTAGGTTACTGATGGAGTTACTTAAAGCTAGAGTCTCGGTTTCTTAATCTGTGAAAAGGAAGTGATCATGAAAAGTACCTCTTAATGTTAAATACATGTCAATCACTTTCCTTCATGCCTGCATTAGTAAGTGCTCAACAAAGGGTCTTAGTATCAATAAATACTAGTCTGAGTATTTCTTTCAAACATGGAGGGCAGAGAAAAAATTTTAAAATCTGAAACACTTTGAAAGAATTTTTTCCCCCCACAAGGGTTCAAGAATCAAAGAAGCTACCATGCATTTGTTTATGCTCTGTGCCAAAAATCAATCTAGGGATTTTATGTGTATTATCTCACTTAATCCTCACAAAATCCTGCTGAGGTGGACAGAAAAATAAGCTCATGTTGAGAAAGGACAGATAATTTAATCCAGGTCACATAAATAGGAGCTTAATCAAGGTCTCTGACTTGAAACCCCGTACTTTTATCAGCTCATCACATTGTCTCTTTTTCAACAGATCCCTTTGTTCTGCAATGTTTCAGTGGCTCAAATTGTATATACATTATTGCACCTGTCACTTGGGTATTGGCCTCTGACCTACTAGACTCTCTTATGCCAGGGGTCTGAGGTTACCACCTTTCCTCTCAGCCCAGAAGTTACCTTTAAGAATAAGAAATCTGGGGGCACCTGGGTGGCTCAGTCATTAAGCGTCTGCCTTCGGCTCAGGTCATGATCCCAGGGTCCTGGGATCGAGCCCCACATTAGGCTCCCCGCTTCGCTGGAAGCCTTCTTCTCCCTCTCCCACTCCCCCTCCTTGTGTTCCCTCTCTCGCGGTGTCTCTCTCTGTCAAATAAATAAATAAAATCTTTAAAAAAAAAGAAAAAAGAATAAGAAATCTGCTTGTTTCTAGTTCCCTCATATATGCAGGTATCTCCCGGAGGAAAGAGTTGTGTATTTATTAAGGATAGACTTCTTAGTGCTACAGAAAGACTGCATGTGTTCTGCAAATTTTACCCCCTTCTCCCAAGAGCCATTACAACTATATTTTTATATAAACCCAGCATGGAAACATTTTTTGATACTTCCCAAGAATGACAATTACCTATTACCAATTGAAGAAATATGTCAAATAACTTTATAGTTAAAGGAGAATAAAAGAACTGAAAATAGTGGGAAATATTTTGTCAACTATAGGACCTTGAGGTCCTGGTAGAAGAGCCCCAGTTTGGGAAGGGTAGACACAGCAGGTCAAGATCTGGCCCCAGCAAATATCCCATCTCCTCAGGATAGACTTGGCTTTGATGCGACCCTTACTCCAGCTAAGTAAAATCAAGAGAAAAAATCATACTACTCTGCACACACAGAACCAACATGTTGTGATGATAGCCTCTCATCAGCATCCATGAGCTGTTTTTGTGACTGCAGGTTGATACGTTTCCACTGTACCATTTTGCTCAGTCCTACTTCTGACCCATATGCGTTGTGTGGCTGGAGTTACAGCACCTAACTACAAGAGCTGAGATAAACTAATTGGTCTGCAAAGATATCAGACCCACTAAATTTCGGAGTGACATTTATCTTCATCAACCTAATTGATGAATATTCCCTTCTCTACTGACCTGATAAAGTCATCTAGTGTATATGTGTGTGAAAACAATTTAAAAAATTGGAATGCTTGTAAACAGAGGAAACTATACTGACTGAGCGAGTATTCTGTGCCAGATGTTGCATGAGGTGTTTATACATATTATGTCATTTAGTTCTTTAATTAAAAATTTTATTTATTTGAGAGAGAAGGGGGGGAAAGGAGCAGAGGAAGAGGGACAAGCAGACTCCATGCTGAGTGTGAAGCTGGATCCCACGATCCTGAGATCATGACCTGAACTGAAATCAAGAGTTGGCCACTTAACTGAGTCATGCAGGTTCCTCTGTCATTTAGCTCTTAACACAACCCTTATAGCAGTGTTATTATTCCCATTTACAGGCAAAGAACACAGATCCACAGACACGGGGTGACTTTTTCCAATGTCTTAAAGTCTCAAATTCAGAATGATTCAAGAAACCAGATTCAAATGCACATACATTTTCATAAGTCCATGCTTCCTCTCCCCTATAAATTATGCACTTTCATCTTCATATAAGCCTTTTAGGTAGGTACTAGTATAATCTCCATTTTACTGATGAGGATACTGATGCTGAGAAAACTTAAGTAAATTGTTCAAGATGACAGTTTGTATATGCAAAAAATAAAATTCTCATTCAGGTAGATCTGACTGCAACAAATTATAAGTATTAGCAGTGGCACTTGGTTTTTAGTTTTTGTTTTTTTAATAAAATACTATGTCCAAATAAGCCAGTTGATAATGGACTTGCAAATTTCAGATAGAAAGACTGGGAATGAATCAAACTGGAGTCATCATTCTGGAGAAGATAGTAGTTTGAAAAGTCTGCTCTGATTAGCCACTCAGCAAACTTCTTTTTCCTATTTTGCCTAATCAAGGAGTCACTGACTTACCACTGAGTCTTCACAGCTTGGTTAAGAGCTACTGTGTTTTAATTGAGCAGTGGAAAGAAACTGCAAAGAAAAAACAGGCAGAAAGTGTTTTGCTTGCTAACTCATTACTACCTTTCAGAAAGTATGGTGATGCCTAGGGTGTGGAGAACAGGGCAGTGGGAAGGGATTGTGAGACCTAATGGTAAATTCTCAGGTTGAGCGGAAATTTGAGCAGGTAAATCCAATTCTGCTATACTATTCACCTGCTGGATGACCCACCAGGGTGGGGGGTGGGGAGGGGAGTTAGTAAACTCCTGGGATGTTGAAAAGATTAAATAAGTTTCTGCAGGCGATGTATTTGGCATAGATCCTGGTGCATAGTAATAAGAATGCCATAATTGTCCATTATTATCATTATAGCATCAGCCAGGGCAGAGGCTTAACCATATCAGTTCAGACTAGGGTCTATCTTGGTTCATTCATGTACTACCTTTTCCTCTTGTTTCTGAAAAACAGAGGGGGTGGTGAGGGGCATGATGAGGGCACACAGGATCCTCTTGAGATGCTGCCTGCAGCTTTTCAGAGTAGTTGCTCTGCAGACCAGGTGTTCCAGTCACCAAATCTTTTGCAGGTACTTAGCAAATCAAAGCTGACAGCAGGAGGCTGTCAGCCTGACTTATGATAAACACCCTCTGTAATTTAGCACTTTAACACAGGGAGTGTGCTAGCAGGATGAATTAATTGCCAAGCTATCAACAACTGAGCACCCTGGAAGTCAGCTGAGAACGGTCTAAGAAACTTGGGGCTCTGGGGGTAGCGGGAGGTTTCCAAGCCTGAAGAGAAAATTGGGTGGGGATAGCCAGTGAGGAGATTGGCTGGTGATAATACAAACTATATTAACAACTTTTGACAATATGATTATCTACAAGCAGACTGAAAAAAAAAAAACCCACAACCAAAAGAATAGGAATCAGAAGGAGCCCTAGAAATAATGCAATAAAAACCTTTCATTTTACAGGTAGAAAGTGAGACCAGGGGTGAGGCAGGGGTTGAGGGGCCGGGAATGGACCAAAGCCTAGAGAGTCAGAGACAAAGCCAGCTGATCTTTTGAGTCTGAATTAAGTTTTCTTGCAATCATATGGTTGTTTTCTATGCTATTCGATTATTATGCTATTTTTTTGCTATTAAATTTTTCTTCTGAAATTCACATTGGGCAGCATAGTGTAGACTCTGGCATATCTTGGCCTGGCCAGTTACTAGTTCTGTCATCTCAGGCAAATTATTTAGTCTTCCTGTGCCTCATTTCCCTCAACTCTAAAATAGGTTAATATTAGTACCTATTCCAAAGGATTATTATGACAATTAGATGAGATAATACATGTTAAAGGTTTAAAAGTTTGTGAAGATGAGAGTAAATTTCATCTAATGCTATTATTATTTTTTTTCTAAAGATTTTATCCATTTTTATTTAATTGACAGAGAGAGAGACAGTGAGAGAGGGAACACAAGCAGGGGGAGTGGGTGAGGGAGAAGCAGGCCTCCTGCCGAGCAGGAAGCCTGATGCAGGGCTCGATCCCAGGACCCCGGGACCATGACCCGAGCCAAAGGCAGCTGCCCAACCAACTGAGCCACCCAGGCACCCCTAATGCTATTATTATTGGTCCCAGATTATTGGGTTTAATTTCTTGGTGATGGGTTGGGTGGGATTTTTGTAGTGACTGAGGACATGGCAGAAACACCAATTTTCTGTTAATTTCCACCAAAGTCCTCTCTTGTACTTCTCCAATTCATACTGAGGGAATAAAGCTATCAACAGAACAAAGCCCCTGGACCAGTATTGTAGAATTTGGTTCTGGTCTCAGTGGTGGATTACTGGGTCAATTAAATAGACCATCCACTTGACCCTTTGAGCTTTCTTTATCTGTAAAGGGGATAATAATGTCAATTGCATTGTGTTATTGTAAGAATCAAAATCATAGAATGCATGTGAAGGATTTTGTAAAATCTGTATGAACAAAATATAAGCATTCTATTTTTTAAACCCAAACTTCCGATACTTTCTTTTCTCTCAGATCCCTGTTTGTTCCACCACCAAGTCCAACCAATTCTACCTTTAAAATAGATCTCAAATCCAACCAGTTATCTACCTCCACAGCTACCACTAAGGTCCTTGTCATTTTTCACATGGTCCCTGTCAATAGCCTCCGAATCCATCTCCCTGTATTCAGTTTTCCTCTCTTCCAACTCAGTCTCCACATAGCAAATTGGCACTTCACTGCGTCACATGGCCTCCTACCCTAGCCTCCTCTCATGACACACTCCTCACTCAGGCTTGCATGTTTTCAAATACCTAATAAAAACATTATCTATCTGTATGGGAAAAACTCCATCTTCCATCTCTTGCATCTCCCTTACTGCTCACACAAAACACTTCTGGTCACCAAATACATGGTTTTTTTCCCCCCAACACCAAGCCGTGCTTCCTGACTACAGCTAGGTGTCCTACAGTTTAACTCAGGGCTATTTACCTGGAGGTAGCACCAGGTCCCCACAATCTAAGGGCTCACTCCCAACAGCCTCCCTCCCCTTCAGATGCCAGGCACAAGTCCAGTTTATCACCTGTCCTTCTGACCAACCAGCCCTAGATTAGAGGTTCCACAAAACTCTGAGAAACATTGTACTTATTAGATTACTGGTTTGTTATGAAAGTATATAACTCAGGGATTGACAGGTGGAAGAGATGCATAAGGCAAAGTATGGGAAAGGTTATGGATCGTCCATGCCTCTGAGTGTGCCACTCTCCTCAAACTCCATGGTTCACCAACTTGGAATTTCTCCCAACCTTCTCCTTTTGAGTTTTTATGGAGGCTTCATTACACAGGCATGATTGATAAACTGAACTTGATTGAACTCAACTGCCAGCCCCTCTCCCCTCCCTGGAGGTCAGGGGATAGGACTGAAAGTTGCAACCTCTAATCATTTGTGGGTTCTCCTGTTATCCAGCCCCCATCCTTAGGTGCCTTCCATAAATCACCTCATTAACACAACAAAAAACACCTTTAATTCTCTCATCACAGGAAATCCAAAGGTTTTGGTAGCTCTGTGACAGAAACAGGCTGATCAAATACATGCATATATATATATATATACCTGTGCATATTCATATATAAGATATATATATATCTTGTTACAAATCATAATGTCATACTTTCCCACTTCACAATATTACATATAATGTTTCTCCCCTTGAAATGATCTTGTTTCCACTCTTTTCTGGAATAATTTCTTATTTTTGAGGTCTCAGTTTAATTGTTGCCTCAGGGAGGATTGACCTGACCCTGCAATCTAAATCACCAGCCTTTTTTAGTTAAGGACTCACAGTAATTTTCAAGATGGAGAGCTGGTGAAGGACTGAAAGGAAAGTTGTGGAGAAATTTCCCACTCAAATTCACCATAGAAATTCTATTTCCAGATAGGATAAAGTAAGTAGTAAGAAGCTCTTGCTTCTACATAGCAACCACATATAACAGAATCAAAATTTAGAAATATTGAAAAAATACATTGGAAAAGGTAGGGTAGCAAAGATAGATAAGTGAAATTCCTGAGAGGGAACAGTCCCTTCTAGGTGGGCTGAGATCAAGGTCCTTTTTCTTCTTCCTGGAGACATTTGCCAAGTCTGGGAGTAGGCCGTCAGTCTGGCTTGCTATTGCCGGAAGGGCACTTCTAGGAGAAAGAGAAACCCATGGAGCTTCGGAAAGTTATGGTTGCTTCTGTGGCAATGTGAAATCTAGGACACTTCTAATTCCATGCTTGGTATTGACACCTGGACATTTCTGCCTGCCCCCAGCTTTATTAAGGCATAGTGAATGAAAAAAAATATTTTTTTTAAGATTTCATTTATTTGAGAGAGAGAGAGAGAGTAATAGTGCATGAGCATTATTTTTTCTCTTTCTCTTTCTTTCTTTCTTTCTTTCTTTCTTTCTTTCTTTCTTTCTTTCT
>NW_023270231.1:6601916-6627262 GCF_011800145.1 Mirounga leonina
TCTTTCTTTCTTTCTTTCTTTCTTTCTTTCTTTCTTTCTTTCTTTCTTTCTTTCTCCTTCCTTCCTTCCTTCCTTCCTTCCTTCCTTCCTTCCTTCCTTCCTTCCCTCCTTCCTTCCTTTCCTTTTTTTGTGGTGAGAATACTTGATATCTACTCTTCTAGAAAATTTCAAGTATACAATACAGTATTATTAACTATAGTCCCTACAATTTACTTGGATCTCTAGGATTTATTCATATTATAACCAAAAGTTTGTACCATTTGACCAACATCTCTCTATCCCTCCTTCTGCCCCCACTCACTGGTAACCACTATTCTAATCTCCATTACTACTATTTTGACTTTTGTAGATTCCACATATAGGAGAAATCATGCGATATTTGTCTTTCTGTGTCTGGCTTATTTCACTAAGCATGATGTCCTCTGGGTTAATCCAAGTTGTTGCTAACAAAAGGATTTCCTCCTTTTAAAGGCTGGATAATATTCCAGTGTGTGCATGTATTTTATATTTTCTTTATCCATTCATCCAGCTATGGACACTTAGGGTGTTTTCAGAGCTTGGCTATTATGAGTAATGATTTGATGAATCATTAGATATCTCTGATATCAATATCAGATATTGCAGATATCTCTTCAAAATACTGATTTCATTTCCCCTGGATATATCCCAAAAGTGGGATTCCTGGATCATATGATATTTTGATTTCTTTTTTAAAGACTTATTTATTTTTTTTATTTTAGAGAGTGAGAGAGACTGTGCGAGTGGGGGGAGGGGTAGAGGAAGAGAGAGAGAATCTCAAGCAGACTCCTCACTGAGCAAGGTGCCTGACATGGGACTCAATCTCACAACTCTGAGATCATTATCTGAGCCAAAATCAAGAGTTGGATGCTTAACCAACTAAGCCACCCAGGCACCCTGATACTTTGATTTTTAATTCTTTGAGGACACTCCATACTGTTTTCCATTCTGGCTGTGCCAATTTACATTTCCACCAACTATAAACATGGTTTCATTTTCTCTACATCCTCATCATTTGTGATCTCTTTTTTGAGGATAGCCATTCTAACAAGTGTGAGCTTATATTTATTTCATTATGGTTTTGATTTGTATTTCCCTGATGATTAGTGATATTGAGCATTTTTTCATGTAGCTGTTGGCCATTTGTATGCCTTTGGAAAAATTTCTATTCAGTTTCTCTGCCTATTTTTAAATTGGACTTCATATTTTATTTTATTTTTTTGCTATTTTTTATGAGTACTTTATATATTTTAGACATTAACCCCTTTTCAGATATATGATTTGAAAAAAGTTTTTCCCACTCCATAGATTGCTTTTTTATTTTGTTGATGGTTACTTTTGCTATGCAGAAGCTTTTTAGTTTGATACAGTCCCACTTATTAATATTTGCTTTTGTTGATTGTAGTTTTGGTGTCAGATCTAAAAAATCTTTGCCAAGACCAGTGTCAAGGAGCTTTTTCCCTGTTTTCTTCTAGGAGGTTTCTGATTTCAGGTCTTATGTTTGTCTATAATCCATTTTGGCTTAATTATGAGTGGTATAAGATGGGGGTCCAGTTTTATTTTTTGCATGTAGATGTTCAGTTTTCTCAGTTCCATTTATTTAAGAGACTATTCTTTCCCCATTGTATATTATTAATGCCCTTGGAAAAGATTAGTTGACAATATATGCATAGCTTATTGGGGGCTCTATTCTGTTCCATTGGTCAGTGTGTATATTTTCATGCCAGTACCATACTGGGTTTTTGTTGTTGTTGTTGTTGTTGTTTTGTTTTGTTTTTTTAGAAAGAGAGAGAGTACAAGCGGGGGAGGGGAGGGGCAGAGAGAGAGGGAGAGAGAGAATCTTAAGCAGGCTCCACACCCAGTGCAGAGCCCAACATGGTGTTCGATCTCATGACTCTGATATTGTTACCTGAGCCAAAATCAAGAGTTGGAAGCTTAACCTGCTGAGCCACCCAGGCACCTCAGTACCATAATGTTTTGATTACTATAGCTTCATAATATGCTTTGAAATTAGGAAGTGTGATGCCTCCAGCTTGTTCTTGCTAAATATTGCTTTAGCTATTCAGGGTTGTTTGCAGTTCCATACAAATTTCAGGATTGTCTGTTCTATTGCTGTGAAAAATATCATAGGAATTTTGATAGGAATTGCAGTGAATCTGTAGATTGCTTTTGGGTAGTATGTACATTTTAACAATATTAATTATTTTAATCCATAAACATGGGATATCTTTCATTTACGTCTTCTTCAATTTCTTTCATAAATATTTTACAGTTTTCAGTGTACAGATCTTTCACCTTTTTGGTTAAATTTATTTATGTTTTATTCTATTTTATATTATTGTAGATGGGATTGTTTTCTTAATTTATTTTTTTGATAACTCACTGGTGGTGTGTAGAAATACCACTGATTTTTGTATGTTGATTTTGTATCCCACAACTGCACTAAATTTGTATATTCTATCAGTTTTTTGGTGGCATCTTTAGCAATTTGTATATATAAAATCAATATCATCTACAAATACAATTTTACTTCTTCCTTTCTTATGGATGCCTTTTATTTCTTTTTCTTGCTTTTTTGCTCTAGCTAGGACTTCCAGAACTATGTTGAATATGAGTGATGAGAGTGGGCACACTTATCTTGTTCCTGAACTTAGAGGAAAAGCTTTCAGTCATTCACCATTGAGTATAATGTTATCTGTAGGCTTATCATATATGGTCTGTATTATGTTGAGGTAACTTCCTTCTATACCCAATTTTTTTAAGAGTTTTAAATCATGTTGAATTTTGTCAGATACTTTTTTTGAATCTATAGAGATAATCATGTGATTTTTATCTTTCTATTAATGTGGTGTATCATATTTATTGATTTGTGTATGTTGAATCATGCTTGCTTCCCAGGGATGAGTCCCTCTTGATCATAGTGTAAGATCCTTTTAACGTGCTGTTGAATCCAGTTTGCTATTATTTTGTTAAGGATTTTTTTTTTTTACTTATAGACTCCATTTATTTTGCATCTGGGATCATCAGAAATATGGGGTGCAATTTTCTTTTTTTACAGTGTCCTTGTCTCACTTAGGGTAATGCTGGTCTCCTAAAATGAGTTTGGAAGTGTTCCCTTCTCTTTCGTTTTTTGGAAGAGTTTGAGAAGGATTGGTATTAATTCTATTTTAAATGTTTGTTAGTATTCACCAGTGAAATCATCTGGTCCTGGGATTATCTTTACTGGGACATTTTTTTTTATTACTGATTCAGTCATACTACTTGTTACTGGTCAGTGTAGGTCTTCTTTTTCTTTGTGATTCAGATTCGGTAGGTTATTTGTTTCCAGACATTTATCTATTTTATCTAGGTTATCCAATTTGTTGGCCTATAATTGTTCATAGAAATCTCATGATTTTAGTATTCTTGCAGTATTAGTGGTAATGTCTCCTCTTTCATTTCTGATTTTATTTGAATTTTTTCTTGGTTAGTCTAACTAAAGATTTGTCAATTTTGTTTATATTTTAAAAATCCAGCTTAGTTTAATTGACCTTTTATATTGTTTTTCTGGTATCTATTTTCTTTCTTTCTTTTCTTTATTAGAACATAATGCTTCTGTTATTTATTTAGAACATAATGCTTCTGTTATTGGGTCATACAAGTTTTTTTTTATTATGTTATGTTAATCACCATACATTACATCATTAGTTTTGATGTAGTGTTCCATGATTCATTGTTTGTGTATAACACCCAGTGCTCCATGCAGAACATGCCCTCTTTAATACCCATCACCAGGCTAACCCATCCCCTCCACCCCCTCCACTTCAACAGTCTTACACAATTCACAGTGCTCACCATAGCACATACCCTCCCCAATGTCTATCACCCAGCCCACCCCATCCCTCCTACCCCCACCACTCCAGCAACCCTCAGTTTGTTTCCTGAGATTAAAAATTCTTCATATCAGTGAGGTCATATGATACATGTCTTTCTCTGATTGACTTATTTTGCTCAGCATAATACCCTCCAGTTCCATCCACGTCATTGCAAATGGCAAGATTTCATTCCTTTCGCAGTCAGGAAACGACAGATGTTGGCAGGGATGCGGAGAAAGGGGAACCCTCCTACACTGTTGGTGGGAATACAAGCTGGTGCAGCCACTCTGGAAAACAGTATGGAGGTTCCTCAAAAAGTTGAAAATAGAGCTACCATATGACCCAGCAATTGCACTACTGGGTATTTACCCCAAAGATACAAATGTAGGGATCCGAAGGGGTACATGCACCCTGATGTTTATAGCAGCAGTGTCCACAATAGCCAAACTGTGGAAAGAGCCAAGATGTCCACTGACAGATGAATGGGTAAAGAAGATGTGGTATATATACATATATACATACAATGGAATATTATGCAGCTTTATTTAAAGTCTTGTCTTTGTTATTTCCTTCCTTCTGCTAACTTTGAGCTTAGTTTGTTCTTTTTCTAGTTCTTTAAGGTGTTCATTTGAGATAGGTTGTTTATTTGAGATATTTCTCTTTTCTTAAAATAAGCAGTTATCACTATAAACTTTCCTCCTAGAAATGCTTTGCTGCATCCCACAAGAGGTTCAGGAAAACAAAGTCTTACTACATCTCCTATATTGTGTCTCCATTTACCTTTGTCTCAAGATATTTTTAAATTTCCTATTTCTTTTTTGACTGAGTATTTAGGTGTTTGATGTTTAATTTTCATATATTTGTGACTTTTCCAGTTTTTCTTCTGATCCTGATTTCTAGTTTTATATCATTGTGGTTGGAAAAGATACTTGATACAATTTCAATCTTCTTCAACTTGTTAATACTTGTTTTGTTACCTAACAAATGATCTATTCCTTAGAATGTTCCACAAGCACATGGAAAGAATGTGTATTCTGCCACTTAGATGGACTCTTCTGTGTGTCTCTTAGGTCCTTTTGGTCTAAAATATAGTTCAAATCCAATGATTCCTTATTAATTTTGTCTGGATAATTTATCTGTTGTTGAAAGTGAGGTATTAAAGTTCTCTACTATTACTGTATTTTTGTCTATTTCTCCCTTAAGGTTTGTTAATATAGGCTTTATATATTTAGGTACTCTAATGTTGGGTGCATACATACTTAAAATCTTTATATCTTCTTGATGAATTTACTCCTTTATCATTATACAGTGATTTTCTTTGTCACTTAGTATAGCTTTTTACTTTAAATTGGTTTTGTTATTTATATAAATAGTTATTTCTGTTCTCTTTTGATTTCCATTCCATGGGATATCTTTTTTCATCCCTTCACTCATCCTATATGTGTTGTTAAATCTGAAGTGAGTCTTGTATAGGCAACATGTAGTGGAGTCTTGCTTTTTATCCATTTAACCATTGTATGTTTTTTGATCGAGAATTTAATTCATTTACACTTAAAGTAATTGTTAATAAATAGGTAAGGACTTACTGACATTTTGTTAATTGTTTCTGGCATTTTGTAGTTCCTTTATTTATTCTGTCTCTCATTGTCTTCTTTTGTGCTTTGATGATTTTCCATAATGGTATGCTTTAATTCCTCTCTGTTTTGCTTTGTATATTCAACAGGACATTTGTAGTAGGCTGTAGTGACATGGGAGTCCAAGAAACTGGGGGAAAAAAGAAATAATACAATCTTGGATATTTTGCAATGATTAGAAGACAAAATTCCATTAACAGGAGATATCTAGAATGAGCACACAATCATTTCACTCATGAGACATTAAAAGTAGACACTGAATGTAACTAAAGCTGTTACCAGTCCTGGCCCTGCTCAATTCTTAATTTAGTTGAGGTGATCAGCCCTTCAATCTGTGCCTGAAAGAGGAAAAGGAATACACTCTTTGGAAGAAAAATAACATTAATCTCAGTGTCTATAAGTCTTTTACATAAAATATCTGGTATGCAATAAAACATTACTAGACACATGAACTGTTAGAAGAATGTGAGAGATAATCAGGAAGAAAAGCTACTAATAGAAGCAGACTCACAGATAAAGCCAGATGTTGAAGGCAGACAAATAACATAACTATGATTAATAAATCAAAGAGAATAGAAGATGGACAGTATAGATCAAAAGAGAAAAAACATTCAACAGAGATATTTTAATCTATAAAAAAGTGGATATTCCAGAATGAAAACATACAGCACTTGAAACCAAGAACTCATTGGATGGGTTAAACAGCAGGTGGTAAGCAGCAGAAGACTTTTAGTTTCCTATTAGTAAACTCAAAACAAGTCAACAGAAAATATACAACTGAAGTTTTGGAGAGACAAAAGATGAAAGGAGCATGAACAGAGCATAGAAGACATTTGGGCAAATTTAACTTTTAACACTTATGTCAGACTCCCAGAAAAAAAAGGAGAGAGAAGTAAATATTTAGAAGCAATATATGAAAAGATAACAATTGAAAAATTTCCACAACCAGTTGAAGACTTCAACCTACACATTCAAGAAGCAAATTCCAAATAATATGTTGCACCTTGGGACCATAACATTCCAATGCTTAAAGCAGACAAAGGAAAACATTTCAGCAACAAGAGACAAAAACAAAACAAAGCAAAATAAAACAATAGTAATTTCATAATGAGGACTATGGAAGCCATGAAAGATGGATTAACTTTACACTGTATAAAGAAAAAAAAGCTTTATCTATCAAAAAAACTTCCAAAAATGAATGCAAAGTTAAGAGATATTTCTAAAAAACAAAAGTTGAGAGAATTGTCACCAGCTCATAACACTACAAGAGATGCTAAAGGAAATTCTTCAGAATGAAGGAAAATTATCCTAAAGGAAGCATAAAACTATGAAAGAATTAAGAGAATCAGAAAAGATAAATTTATATGAATATTGACTGCTTTTAGCAACAATAATTGTGTTGTGGAGTTTATACCATGTAGAAATAAAATACATAAAAATAATAGCTCAGAGGTTGGAAAGGGGTAAAAAAATTAAACCATGGTAAGGTTCCTATACTTGAGAAGTACCAATAATTTAAGGTAGAATATTTAAGTTCAGGATACCTATTGTAATCTCCAGAGTGACCACTAAAATAATATGGCAAAACAGTTTAGCCAAAAAGCTAATGGACGAAATAAAATAATATGAAATGTTAAAATAATATGGAATAATAAAATACTTCATAAAAAAGAATGTAGAACAGAAGGAATAAATAAATAAAAAACAAACGGAACAGAAAAAAATGAATAAAAGAAAATGAATACCAAGATAGTAACTGGCTTAAATCAAATTATACCAATAACTACATTATATGCAAATGGATTTAGCAATCCAAGTAAAAGACAAAGCTTGTTCACTTACTAAAACAAACAAACAACAACAAAAAACAAACCCTCAAAACCAACAAGTGTATCTGTTTACAAGAGCAACATTGTAAAAATAAGGTCATTTAATGCTTGGCATTTTAGTAAGTGATAAAAAAGCAGACAAAAAAATCAGTTAGAATACAGAATTAATGTTTACAAAAACATAACACTCAACAAGTACAGAATACAAATTATTTTTGAGTGCATATGGACCACTTACAAAAATAGACATTGCTGGGGTGCCTGGGTGGCTCAGTTGGTTAAGCAACTGCCTTCGGCTCAGGTCATGATTCTGGAGTCCCGGGATCGAGTCCCACATCGGGCTCCCTGGCTCAGCGGGGGGTCTGCTTCTCCCTCTGACCCTTCCCCTCTCATGCTCTCTGTCTCCCATTCTCTCTGTCTCCCATTCTCTCTCTCAGATAAATAAATAAAATCTTAACAAAACAAAAACCAAAAATAGACATTTGCCTAGGCCAAAAACAATACATTTCAAAATATTGAAATTGTAGAGTGTATGTTCTTTTACCATGGTAGACTTATAGAAGTCAACAACAGAAAGATAATTAGATTAGTTCCAAATGTCCAGATATTAAGTAGCGTACTACTTAATAGCCTATTGGTCAAAGAAGTCACAATGAAAATTAGAAAATATTTTGAAATTGAGTAAAAATAGAAAAATGACATAAATTCATTTAAAATTACTTTATAGCCTGGGTCCTTGAAGTTGAAGATTTTTAGAAGTAAAATAAGATTGAAAAATCCTATGGTCAGTTGGTATATTTATTTGCCAGGGCTGCCATAAAAAAATACCAAAGACTGGGTGGCTTAAACAACAGAAATTTATTTCCTCACAGTTCTGGAGGCTGGAAGTACAATATCAAGGTTTCAGCAGGTTTGGTTCTTCTGAGTCCTCTCTCCTTGGCTTGCAGATGGCCACTTTCTTGCTGTGTCTCCACATGGCCTTTCCTCTGTACACACATATCCCTGATATCTCTTCTTATAGAGACACCAGTCATGTTGGATGAGGGTCCAATCATATCATATGACCTCAGTTAACCTTAATCACCTCTTTAAAGGCCCTGTCTCTAAATATGGGCACATTGGAGGTTAATATTTAAACATATGTCCTTTGACAGGGGACATAATTTAGTCCATAAAAGATGAAAACAGCTTGTCAAGGCTTCTGTACATCATTAAGGCTGGGCAAAGAGAAGAGGCACAGCTGAAGAATAAAGGGAAACTTCTTAGAAAAACAGAGGTTCAGGAAAAGAAAACCTTAACAAATGAGCTATTGTCAGCAAAAGGCCACAAAGAGTGGCAACTATAATATTACTAGCCATTAACATTTGTTTCCTGTTTATTGTTAGAATTTTCTTGATGATTAAATGAAATAATCATGTAACTCTTCAGCAAAAATCAGAGCATATAACAAGCATTCAATAAATGCCACATATTTGTTATTATTTCTGAGCTTTGTTCTTGCCTGTGGAAAAAAGGGGAAAGCAGTATCTCAGGAGCTGAATTTTGTTTAAAATATAGCTATTAAAATGTATGGAGCTGTGTTATCAAGTTTTTTTCAAGAAGTATAATGGCAAATGGAGGTTAGACGGAGTCTGCTGATGTATAATAGAAAGTATTGGTTGTCATGGTGAATCGAACCTTGAAGTAAGCAGAACATGTTTCATTTTATTTTAACTCTTATCCATATGTCTATAAAAGTATTCTCTCATTTGGAAAAGAATACAAGTAAGCTATGAAAAATTGATTTCTCACTAACAAGATATTTGGCAAATACGATGTAAATATGTCTAAGCAGGAGAGCAAAAAATGGTTTTGTTTCATTTTAGTTGAGAGTAAAAGGACACAGGATAGAATTATACCATGGACAAGTTTCTGTATTTTGTCCTCCAAGGTTTCTACACCCTTTCCATTCCAAGGGAAAACCTGCGATACAGTTAACACTTACTATATGCCACTATATATAATTCATTTTCCTCCTAAAGAAAACCCACTAAAATAAGAACAATACATTAAAATAGAAAACAGTCTCAGAGGGATTATGTGACTTGCCCAGGTTCACATAACTGTAAATGGGTGAACCAAGATACAAGCCCAAGTTTGCTGAATTGAAATTTCATCCTCTTTCTGCTAAAGAAATGTTTGTTTATTGAGTGGTTGCTGGGTAAAGAGGCAGGACTAAAATGCTGCAGCATTGCTGAGTACAGACTAGGAGTTTTCAGGACTGTCACTTTGTTCTCTGCAGGAGGAGTCCAGCTTGGGTACCTCACTCTTAACCCTCCCATCCATTCATCATCCCCTGCCCTCCTCTGTTCCATTCCCATTATTCAAACCTCTAGGTCCAATCTCAGGACTTCAGTAAAAGCTTCCTAAGTAATGTCTCTATTCAGTCCTCAGTCAAAGTTATCCTCTATATACACTGCTGCCGTACTTTGGTTTTCTGAAACACAGCCTGGAATTTACTTCTTTTTTTTCTTTTTAAAGATTTTATTTATTTATTTGAGAGAGAGAGAACACATGAGAGGGGGGAGGGTCAGAGGGAGAAGCAGGACTCCCCGCTGAGCAGGGAGCCCGATGCGAGACTCGATCCTGGGACTCCAGGATCATGACCTGAGCCGAAGGCAGTCGCTTAACCAACTGAGCCACCCAGGCGCCCTGGAGTTTACTTCTTTGCTAAAACTGCAGCAACAACAAAATCATTCCCCTGCATCATATTCAGAACAAAATCTCAATTCACCCCAAGCTGCCTTTCCTACCTTCCCTTCCACTCTACCCCACAGTTAATTGGTGTCCAGCCATCTGAGATCGCTACTTTACATTATATAAGTATGTCCTATAATTCCTCACTTCCATGCCTTGGCTTACAACTGCTCTGTGGACTATCCTCCCATATGATATATCCCCATCTATCAAAATTCCTCTATATACTTTAAGGCCAACATCAGTGCAGCTCCTTTTCCCAGAAATCTGGAAATCTTTCCAGAGACCCAGAGTCCCATTTCCCCCAGAGCACTCTTTGCCTTTACTGTCACATTTGACATGGCTCCCTTATTGGTTTCCCAGCAGATGGGCAGTTTAAAGACACTGACCATGGACTATTTCTATTTCCACTGCTTGACAATAGCCTCTCCTCAAAAAGTATTTGCTTTGGTTGAAGAGTAATTCTGTGATATATGTACTTCACAATCATCCTATTTACTAAATATGGTTCCTATAGAATTTGGGCAGAAAGGCACACAAGTGGCTTGGTTTTAAAAACTTATTTGGTCAAAGTTTGTGTATCTTTAGAGTCAGAATTCCTTTCTCCTATTGAAAGAATATTGGAACGATTTATTTAGAAAGTTTGTGTTGTGAAAATCAAAGTGAAGATTACAGAGTTATTTTTTTCTCTAATAAAAAACTACCTCACAAATCATAGCTGAAACAAACAAAAAAATGGAGCAAGGGCAGGCAAGTGTGTTAAAGTTCCCATTTATTTTATACACAGGGAAACTGAGGCATGTGAAATGACTGACCAAAAGTGATTCTTTTATCAAATATTTGAATTCTTATAATCTAATGGAGCATGTAGACAAGACTAAAGCTTGACCTGGCTCCCACTTCTCCAGTCTTCGAAATTTTGTCCCTATTTTTTGTTTGTTTGTTTTGTTTTGATTGAGAGAAATGGCTCTGAAGTCAGGAAAAACAGGTTTTGACTATTTACTAGTGATAGCCTTGGATGAGTTAATGAATTTGTCTAAGGATCATTCACTCATCTGTAGAAAGAAAAGTAACAGAGTCTACTTCATAGACATGTTACAAGGATACAGTTGAACGATGCCTGTAAAGGGTTCAGCTCAGAGCCAGGCACACAATCGAGTACTCAATGAATATTACTGCCATTACCACCAACAGCATTATGTTTTATTGTCATTATCGCTACACCACACTTCCTTACCATTTCCTTTTGTGAGGTCTTGGGCATAGCTTGTCTCAACAATGAATGTAACCTAGCTAGGGGCTGCCACTGTTTCCCTACCTTCTGTGATAAGAATTACCTTCTATGCTTGTTAATACAGACATCAGGTCTTCCAAGGCTGATCCCTCATACTGGAAATTCTGGTGCAGCAGATCTGGGTTGGGAAGGAGGATTTTTTTTTTTTAATTAATTTTTTTATTTTAAAGATTTTATTTATTTATTTGACAGAGAGAGACACAGAGAGAGAGGGAACACAAGCAGGGGGACTGGGAGAGGGAGAAGCAGGCTTCCCACGGAGGAGGGAGCCCAATGCGGGGCTCGATCCCAGGACCCTGGGATCATGACCTGAGCCGAAGGCAGATGCTTAACAACTGAGCCACCCAGGCGCCCCGAGGATTTGGTTTTAAAAAGTGACCTCAATGATTGCTTTTAGAGGCTTGCATTTCACAAGGCAATCTCCTCACCCTTTTGACAATTCCATGATCAAATCTGATAAAGGGAGGAAAGAGAGAGCAAAACTGCTTCTGCTTTTTGTAAGAAGTGTAAACAGGTCCTATTCCACTGGAATATCACATACAGAGGAGTCATGATGTGTCAGAAACTCTTCAGGATACAAGCTCAGATAGTCTCCTCCAACAATTCTATAAGGTGAGTGTTTTAATCTCATTCTATAGATGAGGAAACAAACAAACAACAAAAACAAAAACAACAAACAAACACATAAGTCATTTGCCCAAGATCAAAAATGACTTAATAAATGTCAGGGTCAGCATTTAAATTTATACCTTCACTGCTATGAAACTCTCTTCTCCATTCTTTGAACATCTCTGGAAGGTAATGAAAATCCAAGAATAAAGAGCTGTGAATTGAAATCCTTTTAAAGCAGAGAATGTACATTAGACATGATTCGATTCCCTATGCCTAATATGGTATCTCGTTCATGATAGGTTTTCAGTAAACTTTTATTGAGTGAATAGATTAAGCTCTTTTCAAATTGAAGCAACACAGATCATACCTTAAGACAAATTATTAAATGGATAATATTTATTGTGGGTGTTCTCATGTTTTCCTTCTGCTCTCCATTCTTTTCCAATTGTCCAGTGTCCTTAGACTTGGCCTACTCAGACCCTGATTCTTCAGAGAGAGGGCACCATATTTTCAAGCTTTTCTGCAAATTATGTTAGTTTGAAAAATGCCTTTTGCACATAAAATTGCTTTTTAACTAGAAGGTTGTAAGCCAAAATAACTTAATTTGAGAAAAAAAATCAGGAAAGAGGATATTCAAGAAGTGAAGTACAAGAGATATTTTTAGGGCATATTCTGTATGATATTGTAATAGTGGATGCATGATACTATGAATTTGGTTAAGTACCCAAAACTTTACAGCACAAAAAGTGAACCCTAATATATGTAAATTACACACAATTTAGAAGATTAGGGGATCTCAGAATGGAATACAGAGTATGACAAAATACATTCACTGTAGAAATAATCTTACTTACGGAGAAGGGGGCAAAAGGTTCTAGCCTAACTAATTTTGGAAATGAGTAGAATCTGTAAGACTAAAGGCAAAAGGATCTGCACATAAGCACTGTATTCTAGATGATAAGGTTGTTTCCCATGGGACCATGGTTTAACAATTCTGAAACTATTTTACATGTATACTGAAACTAAACAGAACAATTAAATGGTGGGTGGTGGGAGCCAGGTTTCTCACTATTGGAGTAGGAAGTTAGAGATGAGCAAGGTAAAAAGGCTAAAATAATCCATGTGGTAATGGGTTATAGTTGGAGACATAAGTATGAACTCATATTTAGTTTAATATAGGTACTAATGGTGTCATATAGAAATACTTATAGATATATGGATGCACATATATAAATAATATATATATACACATACATATATTTTTAGCACACTTATATTTCCTTGTTCAGTCCGCTGAGAGGGCCTACATGCAAGCAACCCCCATAGAAACCAGAATAACTAATTCTAAAAAGAAATGGAGCTCCATGGAGAAATGGCTGATTTTAGAATTGTGGTAGATGTACAAGATGGGCCTAGAGCATTTTGTGCCAGAAAATAGTGCTTAAAAAAACCCAAAAACACAATAATGGGATTATGTCAAAGGGACACAGGAACCAGCTGAAAGGACCCCTAATTGCCAAAGCCAGAATAGTTTTGTTACAGGATTTTTTTTCTCCATTGGTGGCTCATGGTTCTTTGTCAAGCTGTTTAGAAGAATGGAGAGGTAGACCAGACAGAGTAGTGGGCAGCAAAACAAGGTTTACTGACTGATACCAAAGTGATAGTACAAAGCTCCCGAAGAGGGAGGGGACCCGAGAGGGTTGCTACCAGAATTTCTAAGTCTAGGGGGTTTTATGGGCTCGTTGGCAGGCTGTTTTAATCTGATTAACCCTCCCTGCACCTGTCATCCAATCAGTTTTTTGTCACATGGGAAAGGGTGGAGGGCTCCTTCCAGGGTAGGTATAAAATCCTTTTAAGGGTGGTGTCCTCTTAGGGTGGAGCGCCCCTTGCCCCTGCCTGCCTACTTTCCAACTATCCATCAGTTTCAGCAACAAAATAAATTAGTATTTGATTATAATTCAAAGTATAAAATAAATACTCATGAGTCCATACTGAATATAAGCAAGTAAACAATGATATAAGTGATAAATAAATAAGTGCTTAGATAAATAAATAACTGAAGGTAAAGAGACAAATCTCCTGGCCAGAAGGATTTCAATGAATTTATTTACATACTCTCCCTCAACATTATCAATATTGGTTCATCAGTTGTAATAAATATACTAATTAATGTAAGGTGTTTATAATAGGGGTAACTAGGTGTGGGGTATATGGACCCTCTCTGTACTATTTTTGCAATTTTCTGTAAATCTAAAACTACTGTAAAATTAAAAGTTTATTTAAAATAGGATGGAAAAATATTTCTAACTGAAGTGAAAATCTGGTTTTATAATGCTCTCGCTTCAGAGACATCTGTTAGCATATTTGGACTTGCAAGTTCAGATATGCATTTGGTGCCAAGAAAATGCTTCCAAAATAACGGCCCCTGAACAAAAAGTCAGCTTTAGTAAAACAGCTTTGTGGTTTGCAGTTTAATGGGCTGGAGCCAGCTCCTGTAGTTGGTAACTAGAACCCTCTCCTATTTGACTTGTCCAATTACAGCAAAAACAGCTCACCAACATCAGGGACAGTTTTATAAGAAAAGAAAAAAGGAGGATTGTGCAACTTAGTACCTGTCTCAGCTGTATTGGTTTTAAGGCTTTAAGTTTTTCACCCAGGAGAGAGGAAAAAACACTTTGGAATAGTGAGCTGCTTGTATATTTTTGTACCTAGCATATCACCTTTTCCCTATGTTTCACTATATTACCAGAGTTTGTATTGATTGGAAAGGGAACACACCAGCTGTTTGTTTAGAGATCTGACTTAGAGTCCTTTTCATATGATGTGTATTGTAAAAGACAGTCCCCATTAATCCTTTGGCTTGTGGATTTTTGTGTATATTTAAAAAACACCTTTTCTGTTTCTATAATTTAACCTTGAAATGACTGTTTCTAATAAATGCTAATGTTTAAATGCATCTAATACTTCAATAAGTTATTGAAAAAATGAGACTTGGAGCTTCAATATAATAAGTAAACATTTATTTATTGGGGTACTTGTCTTTGTAATTAATGTATTGATTGAATCAGTAATTATAGTCTCTCAGCAAATTAGTGTATTAACATGTGCATTTAAACAGAAAAATTATATGCTTTAAAATAACTAAATATTTACTTAGCTTATCAGGATTATTTGAATAATTTAAAATTGGTACTTTCTCCCATGAATTTAGAGAGGAATTTCAGACACTTGGTTAAAGTGTTCTATTTTGGGGTGCCTTGGTGGCTCAGATGGTTAAGCGTCTGCCTTCAGCTCAGGTCATGATCCCAGGGTCCTGGGATCAAGCCCCGCATCGGGCTCCCTGCTCAGTGGGGAGCCTGCTTCTCCCCCTCCCTCTGCCATTCCCTCCACTTGTGCTCTCTGGCTCTATCTCTCTGTCAAATAAATAAATAAAATCTTAAAAAAAAATAAAGTGTTCTATTTTATTTTAAATGGAGGGGGGTGGGGTGAGGAAAAAAAGGTACGAAAATTATAAAATAAAAATTTACATTTTTGTCCAGTTTTGGAATTTTATCGTTTTTGGAATTACCATTCTCAATTCTGCATATCAAAATCTTACTCATGTTTAAGGTCCAGTCTATTGGGGTACCTGGGTGGCTCAATCAGTTAAGTGTCTGCCTTTGGCTCATGTCATGATCCCAGGGTCCTGGGATCCAGCCCAGTGTCCAGCTCCCTGCTCAGCAGAGAGTCTGCTTCTCCCTCTGCCCTTCTTCCCTGCTTGTGCTCTCTCTCTCAAATAAATAAATAAAATCTTCAAAAAAAAAAAAGGTCCAGCCTGTTAACTGTATATCCTCGAGGGTCTTATATTTGTCCAGATATATGTAATGTCTCCCTTTTCAGAAACCCTCTTAACTTCTTAGATAAACTGATTATAAATATGTGAAGAAGACTTATATCCAGCTAATCTCAAGGGAAGAGACTCCAGATAAAACTAAGTCAAATATTTCTGTCTCATGGCCACATATAGAAAATAATGTAAAATAATGTAAAGGAATGTCCAGTTGAAGATTATTATGTGAGTCATAAGTCTGATTGCATGATATCATTGTATCTTTAAAGGTCTGGTTTGAGACTGTTAGGTAGTACATACAAAAAGGGAGTGGGTAACTTTCACTTCCCTTAGGGAGTTATTAATTAGATCATTGTTCAGGAATTTTATCAGGAATTCTAGTTACTTTGTAGGAGGGGTTATAGATTTTGTCATGCAAAAAAAACTTTCTCAGATGAGGTTTAGGAAAATTTCCTTTCTCTGCACTGGGTGACTCATCTCAAACCAAACTGTATAAAACAGGAAGCAGAGAAATAAACATGGAAGGTTTTCCTACACTGTAAGTTTTATTAGAAGAATTTTTAAAGGGAAGAAAATTTCTTTTTCTCTCTTAAAGGGATTTTCCACAGATATAAACAGGTAAATCAACAAAATTTCTCTTTTCTTCACTAACTAATATTCTTTTCACCCTTGTGTTCCATGCAAGCCCAAGGAACAGAATACTTACCTGCATGAGTAACTAGAGAATTTTATACTTGTGTGCTTTCAGAAACATTGCACTGTTTGTGCTACATTAAATCAAAGTGAGAGAATGGAGGAGCTCAAAATTCCAGCCATAAAATAGCATACCAATGTTACAACTAGCTGCAATAGATGAGCAAAGACTAATGTTTTTACAAACTTTCTTTGCCATCTTAGAAATTTGGGTTGCTCGGGTGCCTGGGTGGCTCAGTCGTTAAGCGCCTGCCTCAGGTCATGATCCCAGAGTCCTGGGATCAAGCCCCGCATCCGGCTCCCTGCTCTGTGGGAAGCCTGCTTTCCCTTTCCCACTCCCCCTGCTTATGTTCCCTCTCTCGCTGTGTCTCTCTCCGTCAGATAAATAAATAAAATCTTAAAAAAAAGGAAATCTGGGTTGCTCTTTACCCTCCAGTACTAATTACAAATAGAAAAAAGCACAGGCTTTCACAAATCAATTCAACTTCCTGTATATATTTTCAAATGTTTCATTCACAAACAAGGAACTATATTCAATTTCAGTTCCAATGTAACAAAAGAACCCTCAAATTTCTGGGTATTGAGATTTTCATTTTCTTCTTCCTTTGTCTGAAATGAAGATAATTTCACTTGCAACAAGGAACACAAATTGTTCATTAAGAGAATATTTGAAGCATATGCTTACAGCCAGTGAAATTATGCAAAGCAATGAGACAAATTCAGAATAATTTTGAGTCACTAATGCTTTGGATGAAAACAATATTGATGTGGAAGATACCACAATGAACTTAATAGTGAAAAAGATGATAGCAATCTCAACTACAATTAGAACCCCATGCACTCCATTCTGAGCAATTGATATACTGAGCAGACAAAAAGTCAGAAAGGATACTGAAGATTTAAGAGCAAAAATAATGTTTGTGTAATGGATAATTATACCCAGAATTTGCAAATATGTATTTTTCTCAAGCACATAATGAACATTTAAGATAAACATATGCTATGCCATAAATTAAATATCAACAAACTTCAAAGACTTGGCATTATCCAGGTCACATTCTTTGAACATAATTCAATTTATTAAGAAACAAATAGTAAGGGGCGCCTGGGTGGCTCAGTCATTAAGCGTCTGCCTTCGGCTCAGGTCATGATCCCAGGGTCCTGGGATCGATCACCACATCGGGCTCCATGCTCAGTGGGAAGCCTGCTTCTCCCTCTCCCACTCCCCCTGCTTGTTCCTGCTCTCGCTATCTCTTTCTCTGTCAAATAAATTAAAAAAAGAAAAAAGAAACAAATAGTAAGAAAAGTAATAACAATCCCTTATGATTAGAAATTAAAAACAAAATATATACTTCTCAACAATGGATGGGGTCACAAAAGAAATCTTTTTTTTTTTTTTTTAAAGATTTTATTTCTTTATTTGACAGAGAGATAGCGAGAGCAGGAACACAAGCAGGGGGAGTGGGAGAGGGAGAAGCAGGCTTCCCGTGGAACAGGGAGCCCGATGCAGGGCTCGATCCCAGGACCCAGTGATCATGACCTGAGCCGAAGGCAGACGCTTAACGACTGAGCCACCCAGGCGCCCCACAAAAGAAATTTTAAAGGAAAATAGAATATACTTATAATTTAACTGTAATAACAGTACTAGATATCAAAACCAGTAGGGTACAGGTAATTAAAGTTTAATTTGCACAACTGAATGTTTAATTTTGAAAAAAAAAAGGAAAGACAAATATCAATAAAAAAAGATCTAACTAAAACATTAGAAAAGTGATAAAGAATAAACAAAGAAGTTTGATATCAAAATCCATAATATAGAGAGAGCAGAATGTAGTGAAATAGGAAGATAAAAATAGAGATAACTTACAAAACTAAAGTTTGGTTGTTTGTGAAATTAATAAAATTGACACATTTCTCCAGGGACTCATCCAAACAGAGAGAGGAGGAACAAATAAAATAAAAAATGGGAAAAGGGACATAACCATAAATCCTACAGATATTAAAAATATATTATGTAAGGATTGTAGGAACAACTTTAGGTAAACAAATTTGAAATGGACAAATTCCTAGAAAAAGATTAGTCAAACTGACTAAAGAAAGAAGATATTTGCTTAGTTCTGTAACCACCAAATAAATTAAATATGTAGTAAAGAATTTTCCCTCCAAAAAAAAAATCTCACTAATACTCAAGTGATCTTCTAGGCAAGTTCTAATAATTATCCAAGGAATAGATGATCCCAATCCTGTGCAACTAAATCCAATTAATAAAAAAGAAGGACTGCAACTCCAGTTCCATTTATATAAGGCTGACATAATCTTGATACCAAAGGCTGATGAGGAAATAAGAGAAAGGAAACTCACAGTCCAGTTTCACTCATGAACACTGATGCAAAAATCCTGAACTAAATAGTAATGGAATCCATCTGAGCACAAAAAAAGATAATACAATGTTAAAAATTTAGGTCTACCACAACTCTATGGTCAACTAATGTTTGACAAAGCAGGAAAGAACATCCAATGGAAAAAAGTCAGTCTCTTTAACAAATAGTGTTGGGAAAACTGGACAGCCACATACAGAAGAATGAAACCGGACCAGTTTCTTACATCATACACAAAAATAAATTCAAAATGGATGAAAGACATAAATGTGAGAAAGGAATCCATCAAAATTCTAGAGGAGAACATAGGCAGCAACCTCTTTGAGTTGGCTGTAGCAACTTCTTATTAGACATCGCCAGAGGCAAGGGAAACAAAAGCAAAAATGAACTATTGGAACTTTATCAGGAGATTAAAAGCTTCTGCACAGTGAAGAAAATAATCAATAAAACTAAAACAGAGCTGATGGAATGGGAGAAAGTATTTGCAAATGACATATCTGATAAAGGGTTAGTATCCAAAATCTACAAAGAACTTATCAAATTCAACACCCAAAGAACAAAGAATCCAATCAAGAAATGGGCAGAAGACAAGAACAGATATTTTTCCAAAGAAGACATCCAGATGCTCAACATCATTCATCATTAGGGAAATACAAATTAAAACCACAATGAGATACCACCTCACACTTGTCAGAATGGTTAAAATTAACAACACAGGAAACAACAGGTGTTGGTGAGGATGTGGAGAAAGGGGATCCCTCTTACACTGCTGGTAGGAATGCAAGCTGGACAGCCACTATGGAAAACAGTATGGAGGTCCCTCAAAAAGTTAAAAATAGAACTACCCTAAGACCCAGCAATTGCACTGCTAGATATTTTCCCAAACAATACAAAAATACAGATTCGAAGGGGTACATGCACCCCAACGTTTATAGCAGTATTATCAACAATAGTCAAACTATGGAAAGAGCCCAAATTTCCACGGACTGATGAATGGATAAAGAAGGTGTGAGAGGGGCGCCTGGGTGGCTCAGTTGGTTAAGCGACTGCCTTCAGCTCAGGTCATGATCCCAGGGTCCTGGGATCGAGTCCCGCATCGGGCTCCCTGCTCTGCGGGGAGCCTGCTTCTCCCTCTCCCACTCCCCCTGCTTGTGTTCCCTCTCTCGCTGTGTCTCTCTCTGTCAAATAAATAAATAAAATCTTTAAAAAAAAAAAAGAAGGTGTGAGATATATATATTTATTTATTTATATATATATATATATATATAATATTGGAATATTACTCAGCCATCAAAAAGAACAAAATCTTGCCATTTGCAACAATGTGGATGCTACATGGATGGAGCTACAGTGTATTATGCTAAGCGAAATAAGTCAGTCAGAGAAAGACAAATATCATATGATTTCACTCATATGGGGAATTTAAGAAACAAAACAGATGAACATATGGGAAGAAAAAAAAATAAGAGAGAGAGGGAAGCAAATCATAAGAGGCTCTTAACTATAGAGAACAAACTGAAGGTTGATGGAGGGAGGTGGGCAGAAGATGGGCTAAAAGGGTGATGGGTATTATGGAGGGCAATTGTGATGAGTACTGGGTATTATATTAAGTGATGAATCACTAAATTCTACACCTGAAACTAATTTTACCATATATGTTAACTAACTAGAATTTAAATAAAAACTTGAAAAAAAAGATCAACCAAAGATGCAAGATTGATTTAATAACTTTAAAATCCAATCAATATAATTAGCCACATCAAAATATTAAGGAGAAAAAAATTATCATCTTATGAAGAAAATATGTTTAATAAAATTTAACCTCCATAGATGAGAAAGAATGTAGCAACTAAAAGTACAACAGAACTTTTTAAGTAGATAAGGTTATCTACACAAATATCTATCACAAGTATTATTTATAATAATGAGATATTTAAAACACCATTTTAAGATTAGGGAAAAATACAAAGATACTGCAAAATTTTCTGCTCAACATTATATGGTAGCTCAACCTCTAGAAGTAAGGCAGAAAGAAAAAGATACAAAAATTGGGGAAAAAATAAAAATTCTATCATTATATGCAGATGATAAAATTATCTATATAGAAAACCCAGAAGAATGTAAAGACATACTATTAGAACTTATAAAAGCACTTTACAGTTGCTGGATTAAAAAAAATAATGAACAAATTCCAAATAAATTTCTTTACATCTCCAACAAACAGAAAACATAATTTAAAAATGTATCACTTACTTGGATATTACCTGGAGATAATACACTTAAGTTATAAATCTAAAAAAGATGTAAAGTCCATAATGCAGAAAAAAGTAAAAACTTCATTCAAAGACATTAAAAAAGACATAAGTAAATGGAGAATTACACCATGTCCATGAATTAGAAACTAAATATCACAAAGACATTAATGCTTCTCAAATTGACCTAATCCGATGTAATTTTAATAAAGATCCCAATAGTATGTTTTGTGGAACTGGATAAGTTGATTATGAGATTTATATGTAAGAACAAAAGATCAGAAGATAACCAAGGTATTTCTGAAGATGAATAAGATGGGACAATTACACTAGCAGAAATGAAGACTTATAATCAAACTCTAAGTTTTAACATAACACTATTATAGTGGAGCATGATAAATGGATTATTCAAACATAACAAAAGTCCAGACATAAGACTGCATATATGGAAATTTGATTTTGACAAACATGGATTTACACTTCATGGGGAAGAATGGAGTATTTAAAAAACAAGGGTGGGGCGCCTGGGTAGCTCAGTCGTTAAGCGTCTGCCTACGGCTCGGGTCATGATCCCAGGGTCCTGGGATCGAGCTCCGCATCGAGCTCCCTGCTCGGCAGGGAGTCTGCTTCTCCTGCTACCCCTCCCCCCTGCTTGTGATTTCTCTCTCTCTCAAATAAAAAATAAACTCTTAAAAAAAAATAAAATAAAAAACAAGGGTGGAACAATTTGTTACCCATAAGGAAACAGTTGAACTCTCAAACCACATCTTACAAAAATTCGATTCTAAAAGCAAACATTAATTTTTAAAAAAATTTTTTAGTATGTTATGTTAGTCACCATAGAGTACATCATGAGTTTTTGATGTAGTGTTCCATGATTCATTGTTTGTTTATAGGGAAAGTATAGAAGAATATCTTATAATATAAAGCTAAGTAAGGATGTTAAAAACAAAAACACGAAAATGCGATTGTAAAAGTTTGACAAATTTAACTTCATTAACAATAAAATGTGTATTCACCAAAGATATGACAAGGATATGAAAATACAAATTGCCTGTTGTAAAGAGATATTTAACAAAGTAGTTTTTTTCTGAATATGTTATGAAATTCCACAAATTAACAAGAAAAAAGCAAACAGTCCAATCAAAATTGATAAAGGAATTATGAGACACTTTACAGAAGAAACAAAAATGGCTAATAAATACGTGCAAATATGTTCAACATTGTTAGTAATCTTCAAAATACAAATGCAAATGACAATGAACTTCTGTTTTACAACCATCAGATAGGCACATTGAAAGGTGGACAATAACAGGTATTGGCAAGATTGTGGATCAACGGGACTGCTTGTATCCTGATGGCATTATTAATAATATAAATTAGTACAACTACTTTGGAAACAATTTGGCAGTGTTTGTGAAGCTGAAATGTCTATTCACCATAAACCAGTAATTTTTGGAGAAATCCTGCATATGCATATGTGTTTTAGGAGTTAATGCTTAAGTATGTTCACTGGAATAGCAGAAAAAGTGGAACCACCCAAACAATGACTGAAAGGGAAATGGAAAAATAAGGTGGTGTCTATTAAAGTAATTCTAGACAGAAATGAAAATAAGTGAATTAAAGCTGTGTCCATCAACATGGATGAATCTCAAGAATATACTATTGAGAAAAGGAAACAGTTACCAAAGAATTCCTACAGTATTTTTCCATATACATCAATTTCAAAAACATGAAAAATTAAATGATCTATTTGGTGATATATATACATGGCAAAATTTTAAAACATAAAGTCACAGAATAGTAGAAGTGAAATTCAGGACAATGGTTAAGTTAGGTGGTTGTGCAAGGGAAAAATAGGATAGGGCTTATATGCAGTTATAATGTTTTGACCCTTAAACTGGTGGTGGGTATATAGGTGTTTGAATTATTGTTATTCCAAATAATTTGCACATATTATAAATACTATTTTGTGTATATATCCAATCTTTAACATAAAAAAACAACAAAAAAAGAAAATTCATTCATATAATATTAGATCTTACCAGAGAGGCCTTGCCTGAAAACAGTTAAAATAAAAGTAACTCAAAATGAAAAAATATTATTCATCTATTTCATAATCATTTGAAAATGTGATGATGATCAGATAAGACAAAATTTGGCAATGTTCTGCTTGGTAGAAGTTTGGAGTTGAAACGTAGTAGCCAATCTTGAGAAGGTTCCCTTACTCCAACTATTAAATGGCACATTTCAGCATATACACAATATATAATATACTTCATCAACTGCTTGAGAGGCTGAAGTTTACCTAATTCTTTCCTTAACTATTATTTAGAACAAGAAAATAAGTGCCTTCATGATTTTGTCATTTTGTCATTTTATAAAGGTGTCTTAAGCAGCCTTAGAGTGATGAAGCCTGAAATTACATTAATTTGCAAAGTGATTCATGGTAAGATAATTATTGAAAATATTTCAGCCTTGGATATAAACGTTTTGTGCACATGTGATTGACTGGAAAGCTGACTAGACACGAGTAAGTGAGGCCAAGCTATTGTTTACAAGCTGCATGAGAAGAATGGGGAAACTGATCACAACTTCTAGGCTTTCTGAGTTTCCCCAGGGACTTCATTGCTTGAGTTTCAGTTCTGATGTTTTAGTGTGTACAATGGGCTCCTTTGAAATAGTTTTATTTTATTTTAATTTTTTTAAAGATTTTTTATTTATTTATTTGACAGGGAGAGAAACATTGAGAGAGGGAACACAAGGAGGGGGAGTGGGAGAGGGAGAAGCAGGCTTCCCGCCCAGCAGGGAGCCAGATGCGGGGCTCGATCCCAGGACCCTGGGATCATGACCTGAGCTGAAGGCAGACGCTTAACGACTGAGCCACCCACGCGCCCCTGAAATAGTCTTAAAATGTATTTTGAATACAGGTCTTTTTAGAAAAATTTATAACCAAAGACCTCATTTTCCACTCCATTATTTTCTGCCTTAGCCAGCAGAAGGAACTGATGAGTGTAAATATAGTTAGGGATTGAATTTGTTTTTCTTTCAGAGAAGAAATAAAGTGGATCACAAAACAAGAAAGGAACTGGACTGGGTAAATTTTTTTTAGTTTAAAAATCAAGAGAGACTTGCAGTACTGGCTTATGAAGTAGATGTTTTCTCAAGCCTGCACACTTTTAACAATTGCAAGGCAAAAAGTGTAAATGTTTTTACTAAGCATAAAATGATTGCTGTGATATAAAACAAGTTTGAGCAGTGAAGAAGCAACCTGGCCATGGAGACTGCAAGTCATTTGAGACTCTTGATTTGTTAAAATGTGATGCAAGTAAAAAACTCACCCCTCATCAGTAACTTTTAATCTTTCTCTCTCTCTCTCTCTCACACACACCTTTTGGTGGCTACTCTGCTGAAGAGTAAAATCAACTACTTCAGCCTAAGGTACGGCATCATGTTTAGTCTACGAGAAAAGAAGGTGCTTGTGGAAACTTTCATCAAACTTCACTGATTCTTTAGCAATATTCTGATCACACTGCCATAGCTCCTGAGAGAGTAAAAGTACTGCTTTGATTTAAACCCACAGGCCTATTTTTGCACCTGCTAAATGTTTGTGCAAGTCTAGCAATGACACCATCTCGTCTCAAACATTTCAGAGAGTAGAGCTTATAATTTTGCACCAACTTTAACAATTTTCTTTAGAGAATGTTAGAAATTAAAGAGAATTTAGGAGACAGTCCTGCACTTCCCTCCCTCATTTTATACAAGTGGAAGGTCCAGAGAAGTGAAGATGAGCTCAAGGCAACATACTCTTATTTCTGCTTCAATCACTGGTTTATCAACTACCTTCATATACAGAGGGAAAGAGGGAGGGAGAGGATGTTTTAAAAAGCAGAAATAGGATATCAAAACAACTCGAAACCTCAGCATTTTCTGAGAGCTGGGGATTTGAGTAATGATGGGGAAAAGTAAGGAACAAGTACCAGATGGGAAACACCCTGTTTCTTTACACCTTCTGTGTATACCTCCTGCCCTGATGTCAGCACAAGGGGCATTGATTTATACCAGGTGCTCTCTTGTGGCTCTCTCTAATGTCCAAATCTGCCAAGTCATTAACCATTCCTATGGTTGCTATCCCTTAAGTAGTATAGATACATCACTGATGGAAGGAAGGAAGGAAGGAAGGAAGGAAGGAAGGAAGGAAGGAAGGAAGGAAGGAA
>NW_023270231.1:6627272-6627430 GCF_011800145.1 Mirounga leonina
GAAGGAAGGAAGGAAGGAAGGAAGGAAGGAAGGAAGGAAGGAAGGAAAAGAAAGAAAGAAAGAGAAAAGAAAGAAAGAAAGAAAGAAGAGAAAAGGAAGAAAGAAAGAAAGAAAGAAAGAAAGAAAGAAAGAAAGAAAGAAAGAAAGAAAGAAAGAAA